>NW_015091083.1:2070490-2272159 GCF_001431845.1 Calidris pugnax | reverse complement strand
GCCCCCCCCCTCCCCCCCCCCCGCCACAGGGATGGGTGAGGAAGCGCTGCGGGCCCGCACCTGAGGGGCCGGGGCGGGAAGGAAGGGCGGGAGGCGAGGCGTGGGCGGGTGAGGCAGCCCGGGAGCGGCGGGGCAGGGCAGTCCCGCGGGGAGCTGCGGGCAGGAGGCGGCTGTCAGCCGGCAGAGGGGCGGCCGGGCGCCCTCACAGCAGGTACCGGGTCGGGATGGGGAGGGGGGGCGAGCGGTAAGGGGAGACCCCCAGCCCGCGGGGCTCTCTGAGGAGAAGGGGGCGGGCGGCAGGTGCGGGCCGGGGAGGCCGGGCGAGAGAGACCCCGCGGCGGCCGGCGGGGCACGGAGCCTGGCGGACCGGCCCCGTCCCCCCCGACCCCCTTTGGCTGTCCCCCCTCGGCGGTGCCCCCCGGCTGCCCCCCTGCCCGGCTCCCCGCGGTGGGGTGGCGGTTGGTTGGCTTTGCCCGGCCGCTGGTCGGGTACGGAGAGGTGGTTGCCGCTGAAGCGCCCGCTCGCCGGTCCCGACAGGCTCCGTGTCGCGACAGGGGCCCGCGTGGGTGTAAAGGGGCACAGAACTTGGCCGCTTGGGCCGTGTTGCCAAAGTGACTCTGCCGTAGCTGTCACTGAGGTGAATACAACACGGCTGCCGTGTGTGTTGGTACTTCTTGAAACGTGGTACTTTCGCAGTTTGTGAATTATCATTTTCTCAGCGTGCATATCGGTTTCTCTGTGCGTGGGGCTTTCCCGCTGGGAGTCTTCCCGAGAAACAACAACTGATGACCTTTTTTACTAACCCTGAGATATATTTCACCCGGTGCACGCTGATAGGTATCTTGAGGGCAGGTTTTTATAGTGATGCTTCTTGAAGGATGTCCGCGTGTTGGTCTATGTGGTTTTCTTGCAAGTAGGCTGAAACTTGACAGCTGAATTGAACTTGCAGCATGTTAATTGCAGAAGGCGGCGTTACGGGGCAGTTTGTGTTACAGGCGATGCCGCACACCTGTGGTACCCTGCCACCGTCCTACGGCATCGGGGAGGGGGGCATCTGGGAGTGAAGAGCTGTCAGTGCCTGGGGTTGGTTTGTTTATGGATGCACCGGTGTTAACAGCACGATTCCAGGATTTGGCTCAGGGCTATACTTTTTTTTACGAAGTGACAGACCTTGAGAAATGGAAGCGAGTGGAAAAGTAGTAACTATATTGAACTACTGCAGAATTAGATCTTCATATAAATTTGGTCTGAGATTAAATTGTACTTAAAACAGTCTCGAACTGGTATTGCTATAAGAAAATGACCTTGTAAAATCCAGATATTCTGCGTGAATTAACTTCTAAGCATTATCATGGGCTGTTAAAGCAGCAGGCATGATCATAAGCAGTTTCAAACTGTCCTGTTCAAAAGTGTATTTTGTGATGCATACCATACAGGTGGATTCCTGGGTGGTTCAGATCACTCTGGTTATTAAACAGCAGTCTAAAATAAATACCATCTTAAATTTTAAGCTCTGGAGAATTAACTTTGCTTCGATGGGGAAACGTGCCCAGTGTCTCACATCAGGCATTTCTCTAGATAAAGAATGGAAAGGTCAGTATCGTGGCCGTTCCTACAATGTACACTTGTGCAGGAAGAGAATTAGATCTCAAGGGATGTGCGCTGGGCCACAGCTGTCCAGTGCCTGGGCAACTGAATGATTCTGTGGGCACCTGCTTCTCAGAGCTAGATCCTTGCAGTCCTAACCCTTGGTTTTTGATCCGCGCTGGCTCAGCATTTTCCAGTAATATTTGCTGAATGCATTGAGGTCTGCTGCTCAATGTGCCTTTAGTTTTGACAGTGTTGATTAGTTAGGTGCCCAAGCTGCCCAGGGATCCAGAAGTGAGGTGTTCCTTGAAAAGGTGCTCTTGGACAGCCCTAGCATCTTCAGATTACATACAGATGATCAGGACCGCTTAAAAAACATTATTCTTTCTAGGATTTGTCTAGAGCTCTTACATAAATGTGAAGAGCCAAGTTCTGAATTTGCATCTTTAATTTCCCAGGAGAGTGCTAGAGCCATAAACCTGTGTTGTGTTCTGGGCTGGTGGTCTCTGACTCCTTGCTTATGAAACTTTTTCACCTTGCTTTCAGTAAAAAAATATTCATTAGGTGAGCTGTGATTCTACAATTTAGTGGCCAGGGCGTGAATCCAGGAGGGGGGAAGTTTCTAGTCTTTTTTCCAGCTGTGTGTTAAATATTAAAAATATATTTGCAGCATACATGTGGTTAAGCAATATTGGATTTCAAGAAAAATATATTTATTATTAAAGTGTCTCTTGATTCTTGCAAATGCTTATAAAAATCACACCTACTAAAAACGCTGCACCCAAAGGGGATGTTGGACTTCACAGAAGTCCCATCAATTCCACTGCCGCCGTTCCCGGCACTTAATTTAGGTGATGGATCCCTGGGTGATTAAGTCCTCTTTCTTCTTACGCTGTGGAAAGAGTGAGCGTGGGCAGGATTGTTCCATCAGTCGTGTGTGTGTAGGCTGTTAATCTACAATGCTGGAGAAAAAGCTCAGACTCTGGTCTTTCTTTCTTTGTCCTAATCATTAGGCTTAGTCATTTGACTTGTTTGTTCTGTCACTTGGGTTCCATATCAGCTGATTTGCCTTTCCCTCGGCCGCTGTTCATCGCGCTCGGAGGTGTTGTAGTTTCAGATGGGGGTTACTTGGAATGCACTCCCCAGGGTTGTGGGTTGGCTGTGAAAAGGGCAGTCCTGCTCTGGCCCCCCGTGTTCCCCACGGTGCATTCTGACCCCACCTTCTGCAGTCAGCCCCAGGGGGAGTTTGTTTATTTTGGTGGTTTGATTTTGCATTTAAGCAGTGAGCTGGGCCAGCTCATCCTGCAGCTGCATGTTGACTAGATTTAACAGGAATGGCTGTTGGCAAGGCAAAGCCGAACTGCCCCTCTGGTAGCAGCCAGCCCTTTACACGCCTTGAGGACAGGCGGACACAGCCCCCGAGGACAGGCGGACACAGCCCCCACATCTGGTGGGCAGAGCCAGAGGACGTGCCTAGGAAGGGCAGCCTCCACTAGGAAGCCAGGCTTTGGCCAGCTTAGGCCTACTGTCTTCCTGGGAATCCTGCCCGCTTTAGTTTGTACCAAGAAGCACCCCTTCACTTTGGTGGAAGCATTTCTTGAACGTGTTTCCTTGATTAAAATGCTACTTGCTTCATTTCGTGAATTTTGCATGATGCATATCCTGACCTATTGCTCCCCTCTTCGGGCTCTTGTTTAGTTTTATGAAAGGACAGCTTTGTTTACTCTGAATTGCAATCTCCCAAGATACCTTAAATCTGGTAAATATTCTCTCTCTAATCTAAGTAGGACAACACCCAATGTCCATCAGCAGAGAACCTAAGATCTCCTCTCTTTAAAGTGAAAGGCAAAGCGGGCTTTGACTTCAAGTAAGACAGGCTGAGTTTGAGTTCAGCCGTGTTGTCATTCTGGTTAGTAAAGCTATTCAGGCTCCATCAGAAAGATTGCTTAGGTAGAGAAAAGTCATGTTGATAGCCTTTTGTGGCCAGGACGAATCTTCAGACCTAAACTGAGGAGCCTCATGTGGGCAGAGGTTCAAATCCTGGGTTTGGTTTGAGCTCATCTCTGTTGCATCATATTTCTTACTCACGTTAATACATCAAACTGTGCAGAATTAGCAAGGACACTTCTCTTAAGCTTAGTAGGAGTGTTTGTTTGCCTTTTGCCTGAAGTTTGCGTTAATTTAGTGCCAAAAAAAATCATGTCAGAAATCTGATGCTTATCTTTCCTGTAAATTGTACCCTGGTGATTTCGTTTTAAAGCTTTGTTTTTTAGTGATCTAATAGCCACACTTAAACTGGAAAAAACAGATAATTAGGCCCCAAATGAAGGCCCTTGGCGTTTGAGGGACTCTTGTGGTCATTGCAATGAGCTTTGGGTCTAGCCTGAAGAGCATGTTCTGGAGATGCTGCTTTGGCAATTAAACCAGCTTTGAAGTCCAAAAAAGCAATCTAGGACTATGACCCAGTAGCCTCAAAACCTATTAGGCACTAAAATCAACTTGGCACCAATGCTTTGGAGCCTGGAACCTGGATGTGGACTGCTAGGATGTGCTGCAGCCTGGGCAGGCAGGTGCCTGGCTCCCTGCTCAGCATCCCTGGGGTGGCCCTGTCCACCCTGCTTGTTGACTCTGGGCCAGCGTGTACACCATCAGGTGGTTCACATGGCCAGAAGATGGCCCAAGCCTTGACCAGGGTTTTGCAGGGGCTGGAGGGGGCAGATAAGCGAAGGCTAAGGGCAGGTTCTCTTCACAAAACTCAGGCATCCATTCTGTGTGTGTCTGCATCTTCCGATGAGGACAGCAGCTGCCATGCAGGGAGGAGGGTCCATCAGAATGATGTTTGAAAGCAGCTTGAGCTGGCAGTGCCGCTGTGGTTAGTGGAGAACTGGTGCACAAACAACTTGTGTTTCCTGTTTTGGAGAGATTCATCACACGTTGGTTAGTACTGGTCTTCTAGGTGACAACAAAACATTCTCAAGACCAGTTTCGTTTTGCAGTAGAAGAAAATTCAAAGTCGTTCCAGTTTGGGGTTTTGTTTGGTTGGGTTTTTTTCCAATTTACTTTTGCAAACGGGGATTGTTGGCCTCTAGATTGGAACTCTCTGTCAGTCTCCCATTCTGGTTCTCTGTCTGCTCAGCAGTGACCAGGATAGCTAAAAAGTTTCCTCCATGAAACTTTGATTAAATACAGAACATCTCCCTGAATCATCCTGGCTTTGGTTCAGTTCAGTGGTACGTGTACTTGCAGATCTAGTTTCACCAATATGTGAAATCATAGGTCAAAAATATTTGTGAAGATTGTTGATTTTAACTCAACAGGATAAAAAAACCCCTATACTTTCATGGTGTAGCTGTTGTTCACTTTGTTGTCAAGCAAATTTGTCCTGAGGGGAAGAAGGGAATGGTGCATTCATGCTGCCCATTTCTACTCTCAGGACCTCTGTCTCCTCAGAAGGGAGCGGAGTCCCACCATCATGCCCCTTAGTTGTAGCAGCATTTGGCAGTAATAATTGGGATGCTCCCATAAAATGGAGACAGTTCTGATTTCTGCTGGTTTCTCCCAATGTCTGTGCAAAATTCTTTAAAAATACCTCTTTTATGCCGTGCCTGGTTACCACTCACCTGTCTGGGCTGCTGCCCACTGCTCCAGCCAGTGCAGCTCCTGGAGAGGCACTGCTGGGGCTGTCAAGTGTTTGTGGGTCCCTGGTCTGGGTGGATTTAAAGCAAAAAATAATAAATATTTGTACCTTATGAAGACGAGATCCTCCTGCACTTTTATTTTAAAGTGTCTTTAGGCAGCTGCCTGAGCTCAGCCCGCATGCCCTGCAGAGCCGTACTCCCAGTCTGGTTTGGATTTGAATTAATTAAGATCAGTTCCTGTTCTCGAGTCATTCATTTAATCTGTTTTCATACATGAGATGTACGGCAGTCACCCGTTTCCTTTCGTAATCTCAGCCGTAGTCTTTTAGCCTTCATTTATACAACTTACATATTTTACCTTCCTGTTCTTATCCCAAAGCTGTTGTCCCCAGTTGTCACCACAATGCTGTAACTGGTTATAGAGTGACAGCATGGAGCAGAACTGCTCAACAGGGAATCCTCATCCTTTGGGGACTCCATAGTTTTTTGCTTACATCATGGAACAAGTTAATAATTAAATGTAAAATAACTATTAAATAATTAATGTAAAATAACTAATAAAAAAACTGCTTCATCTGAAACAAAGCAGTAGAGGTGTGTGTGTGCATGTGTATATATATATTTATTTATATATATATATATATATATAAAAAAAGAAATATTACATCTTGATTCTTGTAGGTCAACGGGATTCCCTTAAAATAGTTTTAATGATAATGAAACTGTATTTTTCCATGCAAAACTCTTGGAGTTTTCTTCTTTTTTTCATATAAGCAGGAGGAGCTATTTTTCATTACTTGTCTGGATATTAAATGTGTGTCCATGTGTTTCTGCGTGGCTCTGTGGCCATGGCAGAGGCCGATGAGGCCTGGGTGCCATTCAGTGCTCTCTTTCCGTGTTGCCTTGAGCTGGTTTCCAAGGGCCATCTTTTCAAAGCTAGACATGTTTAACCGTGTTGGGGAACTCCACTGCACAGGCAGATGCTCTTGCCTAAAATACCTTCTTCTTGGCTGTCCTGTTGAAAAATGCATCCAGATGTTTCCAGTTCCCTTTGGTATCAAGGTTGTAGAGGGACGGCTGACGGTTCTATTTTTGTGGCTTCCTGGCATTACTGTAGAAGGAAAAACAGTTGGATTAAAACCTGACACAGAATACATAATGAAAGTCTTGAGTTTTAAGTTAGATTATAAAGTAACCATCGGTGATTGTCATGATTTTTTTCCTAATCTGCTTAGAGCGAAGGACTTATCTTATGTTGAATTCTTTCCATGTCCTCATCAAAAGCCAAGTTCTTTTTACAGATATTTCAGTCTCTTCAGTTTTCTCTTCTGGTGTCCTGACTTCAACTCTTGCTTTGCTGTTTTCCATCTGAGTCCAGAATGATCTGCAGTCCAACATAATGGATTTATTTTTTTGTGTTTACTGCCCCAATACATACCATATTGTACATCCTTGTCCAAGTCAGTGAATTTATCTACAGTTCACAGGAACAGTGTTGTCAGTTCAGTAACTGGATAAATTGGTTACTTGCCTAATGCAGCATTAGGAAGAAACACTTTATCAACTTTTACAGCCCAGAGCATAGGGGATTCAGCATATTAAAATCCCAAGTTTTAAGCTTTATCATGGGATAGATTTATAATGTTCCCTTCTTAATTCAAGTATAAATCTCGCATGAGAAAAATTGGCTCAGATCTATGAAAATTGTTCTTTTGGCCCTTGCAAATGATACTATTAATCTTTTGCATACTGGGGCAGGCTTGGATGAAGTTTGCATTTAAGGGCTGCAGGTGCAAGGCTATAATGCAAAGCCAGAGTGAGGGTGTCCCTGGGGACAGTGTCAGAAGGACGACTTTGGATGGTGTACTCGTGCCAGGGCTTGTTCGCCTTCTCCAAGGGGTGCCTGGAAAGCAGAGGCAGTCGTTCCTCTAGCACAATAGCTCAAGCACACGCACCTGCTCAGCTTTATTTTTCTTCAGGGAAGTAGGCAAGAGCAATTAGTTCTTCTTCGTGACGTACTCTTGGTTTGGTGGTCTGTGCCTGGGCTGTGTGTGCAGATGCACTGAAGGCCATTTGGCCTCCTCCAGTCTGGGGCCCTGGGAAGGAGCAGCTGCTGAGCTGAAGGAGACCACAGCTAGATTGCACAAGTGCTCTTTCTGTAGGGTTCAGCTCAGGGCCTCCACAAAGGGAGACATAGATTAGGTCATCTTTGTCTGGGCAGAGAAGCTGGAGGGAGAAGGGAGCGTTGCAGTGGGACGTGGCATGGTCTCTCACAACTTCATGTGGGAAGATGTGGCTGTTCCAGGCAAAGCTTCTATCCTGGTTCAGTTAGAGCTAGAGCTCCTTGGGAGAAGAACATACAAAGCAGCTTGTAGGATCACAGTGAGCTCTGCTTTTACCACCGTGACAACAGCTCAGCTAAGAACTGACTTAGGAGGTGGTTTTCTTTGCCTCAGGAGAAGGCTGCTAAAGCCAAACGCTATTTTTGTGCAATTGTCACACTCCAACTGACAGCAGGGAAGTATTGAGCACTCCTGCTGATTTCAAAGGTTTTAAACTTTACATGCAACTGTTATCTCTAGGAGAGCACCACAAACAATATTCTACCTGAACACTACAGCAGTCACCAGAGGGGTGTGGAGATGCTCGCTGCAGGCTCCTGTCTCCTCCTCTTCTCCACTTGCTCAGAACGTAGTCAGGAGGATGCAGAGGCAAATAGTGGACCAGTAACAATTTGGGATCTTGATACCATGCTGTGGGTATAAGAGCAATCTTGCCCTTACTAGTATTAATTAATGAAATATATTTTCACCTTGGAGACATTGTTGAGTCTGAGGTGCATAGTTCAGTGGTGGTATCGGCCTGAATAAAACTGGTCGCAGATGCAGGATAATGTTTTGAGAAGAGCTATACAAAACAGACTTGAGTGATGTAAAACCTATAGGTTTAAACTTGTCTATGTGGCCTGTTTTGGTCTATGTAGCTTACTGAAGAGAAACAGAAGGGAAGGTTAGATCCTCATCTTTTGAGATCTGAATGAAGAGATACTACTAATTAGCACTCTTAGTATAGCAACCACATAAAAACTGGGGAAAAAAAAAAACCTGGAAATGGAGTTAAAATATTAACAGTGAAGGTGATTAGCTATCAGAATGTTTTCTGAAATAAAACCCAGTTCTCTTCCTGCTCAAGTTGCTCAGTGTAGTGCAGGAGGAACTGGTTGGAATCCAGTGGTGTCAGTAACTGAGGAGGGTGGGACAAGGGTCTATAATGGGCTTTCTGGTCTTCAACAGGTTCTGCTTTAGCAAACCGCAAGCGAATAAGAGGGGTTTGCAGGGCAGGACTGTGCCAGTTCGGACCACTGGTCCGTTCAGTTCAGTTTCCTATTTCTGGGATCAGCCAGAGGAACCCCTAAAGCTTCCCCCCGTGGGTGGTTGTGCCATCATTGCCCAGCGCAGGAAGGTGCTTCCTGTGCCCAAGCAGTTAGTGGCTGGTTTGCGTCATGGAGTGTGACACTTCCCAGCAACGTCTTACCGTCTATTTCTGTTACCAGATTTAGTTGTGAAACTGCTTAAACACCACCACTAGGGTCTTTGCCCCAGGAAAGCTGTGCATCATAAAAATTCCCCCATCATCTAAACTAGGTTAGTGATGCATAGCTCCTTTTTTTTTTTTTCCTTCAATTTTAAGTAGGTAATTACACTTTTTCTTCATTTATTTGCTGCACTTGGAGAGCTTTGCATCTCTTCATTTTGTTTCTGTCTGTGAGGTGTCTCTTACAAGAATGCCTTTCTGGTTATGTCCTTCAGAAGCCATCTCACAACTTCTTGCTTTCTGTTGTATTATTTCAGCATCTCCTTTGTGATCCCCTGCTGTCAGGGTGAAATCCCTTTCCCTTGCCAGGCACAAAAGAAAGGAGAGCCTCACGTTTTCTTCATTTCCTTGGAAGACAGAAGAACTGGAATAATCTCTGTGTGCAAATTCCCAGAGCTTTCATGCTTTTCCCCGAGTTGCGCTTACAAGCAGGTGAGGGAGGTGTATGTACTCACACACACACAAGTTACTGCAGATATCACTGTTGTGGGGTTCTCCTGAAACGGGCACAGATAGAAGCCTTTTATCATGCCCCTGGTAGGTGCATTAGCAGGACATTTGCTTTTTCCTTTGGGTTTTTTTTTATCTTTCTCCAGACAACCTATCACTGCCTAGGATTGTAATGAATAGGAACAAAATCTTGTATCCTGTCTTTGCACATGCTCTTGAAGTGCCTGTCCCTCTCCTCTGTGGATGGTACAAATCAGACCTGCCTACAATTAAAAAAAAATAGTGTCTTCAGCGAGTGCGTGCCCATGCATGGCACTATGTGTGTAGGTGGGTGCATGTGCTGTCCTTGCTGCCACAGTAGGAAAGCACCTGGAGGCAAATTTTCTCCAAGCCATTTAAGTTGTTTTACTAATGTGGACTGGTTTTGAGATGCAGTGGTCACAAGCCACCCCTCTGCAGGGTGAAGAGCTCTGCTCAGACCCATGCATAGCTCCCAGGTGCTCTCCCAGAGAAACAAAACTATGGAACAGCTGGCCCTGGAAGTTAAAACTTCTACAGCATCTGCACCGTCAAAAGACCCGCAGCAGAAGCAGCTTTCACTGTGCTGTGCTTTTGTTAATCCTCTGGAGACCTCCAGTGATATTGCTGTGCTCTTTGAAGGATTTATATGATGGATTGACTGCATCTCCTGGATCTGAAAGGCAGAAAGGCACAGAGCTATCATAAACGTGGTGTTTGGCTGAGGTGTGAACCAGCGCGCTTGAGCTCACTTACTCCTCAGTGTCGTGGCTCCCCCAGGGCTGCTGGAGCTGTAGACGCTTACGTCATTTGAGAATCTGTCCCAAATGCTTAATAACAACCGATCATCCCTGTTTCCGGATGTTTTCTTTCGCACCTCCTGCTTTGTGAGGACTTACTGCTACTAGAAATTTTGCCGCAATGTGTTTCTGGAATGCGGATCTGAGAATGCGTTTTGTACATTTATGGCTGGCAATAAATTTCATAACATTTGAAACCACTGGTTTAGCCAGCTTTCCCAGTTTGAGATCAGCTATTTCACCTTTGTGTCTACTGTGTAGTTTTAAATGTGTTACCTGATCAACTCCTCTGGAGCAGCTCTGTGACTAAATGTGGAAAAATGCATCAGCAGCCTACAGACCTGTTGCAAAACACATCCTCCCATCATAAGGCCTGACATTTCTTTTCAGACTGTTTCAGCTTTTAATATTTAATATTGCAATCATCCGTTTTCTATCATGTTCTCTTTATTTAATGAGTTGTTGAAAATATTTACTTTCTTCTCCAAACATGTCTGTCTTGTAACCCTTCTGGAGGCATCTGGAACTGAAGTCTTTGATACTCTGTTTATCTGATTTTAGCTCATTCAAAATTTCTATCGGAGAAATCTGGAAATCATTAAGATAATTTATGTTCTCCATCTAAAGCCATTAAAATAGTAATGATTGTAATTCTCTAGGCTCTGTGTATGTGTGTGGTTGGTTTTTAAACTTTGTTGTTTCCAGGATGTTCTAATAACCTTGGCTCTCCTTCTGCCTTGATGTGGAAGGACTATTGCTGCATTACATTTGATTATCTTATTTTGGCTTGATACTGGGAAGACAGAAATGAAAAAGCTTATTGAAATTGGTAGAAAATATCAAGAGAGAGAGAATTTGAGACAGAGTGACAAGACTTGGGTTCAGTTTCCTTTTCTGCTGCAAGTGATTTGATTTCTCTATCTCAGTTTTTTGTCTGAAAATCAGGGATAACTCTCTTTTTCCTCCTGTCCTTTTGAGTGCTCAGTCTAATATCTCCAAAATAGAGGATGTCTTTGATGTATTATCAACAAAAACTGACCCCAGAACTTAGACATAGGGTCAAGGAATCTTAATTTTTTGTTAAGATGAATGGCACTGCTGGGAAGTCAGTACTTCTTTGGAATTTGATGGTGCATCTAACAAATGTCTCTCTGGTTCAGGTTTATTTGGTAAATTTATTCCCAGACAAATGCGTGTTAGTACAACATTTTAACAACTGTTAAATTATATACTGAGGATTTTGGAGTAGCTGACACCAGCAAAATGTTCTGGCATGAGAGAGAATTTTAACCTTTGATAGAAATGTCAGCTTCTGTCAAGATCATGAAATACTTGTTTAATCGTCTACAAGATTTTTGTTCATTTTCAGTTAAAAAAATACACGACAGAACCTGCTAAATTTCTCTGTCCCACATGGTTAAGACAAAACCTTTGCATGCAGTGAAAGTTGTATAACTAACTATAATCAACTTGGAAAATACAGATATGAGAAAATAAATGAACTGGGACCCAAGCCATCTAATTTACTGCCAGAATTGCTCTGAACTAAAACAAAAAAACAAATATACTTATCTCTGTAGCTTAATTAATTAAAACTTTAAAAAGTAACTGAGACCATCTGTATTGTGATTTCATGAACAAAGCAAAGTGCTCTAAGCAGAGGGAGGGAACACTGTATCCAGATGATCTATCTCTCAGCAAATGCTGTCATATTTTTTTTGTAATGTGGCTGGATATAAGTCTAGGAACACAAAGCATAAATTTTGTCACTGAAACCATTATAATTTTAAGCTTAAGAAAAGTGTAAGCAGTGTTCTAGTCTCTTATGACTTTCATTTCAAAATACAGTATTTAAGCTCAAACTGAACTGGAGTCTCTAAGTTATGTGTCTATATACTTTGGCATTGGCTATGATACCACCTTGCCTACAAAACAGCAATCTGTAAATAGCGTACTCTCTTCTGCACAATAGGCAGTGATTAATTGCTTTGTATTTGTCTTCAGATAGGGAAAAAAAATCTATGAATGTTTGCATATTGATAAATGGGGAAAAAAAAGATAATGGCCATAGACTATCATGGGTTACTTGGTCTCACTGTGAAAAGCATGGTCTCTTTTTAATGATAGAAGTACAAAATATGTAGAATTGCATTATTACTGTTGTATTCTCAATACCTGTATGTAGCCCTTTTTTTCTAGATAAGTCGCTCAACCTCATGGTGCAAAGGCAGCTGCTTGTGACAGACAATTACCATTTGTTTATGTGCTCACGTTAATGGTTCCAGCTAAACAATTCTGGGGAAAGAAATTACTACCATGAACTGAATTTTCGCGGATACAGAAAAACTGGAAAGCGGGGCAGTTACTGCTATTTTGGTTTCTTCACCAAGAGTAGCGAATAAATTCAGTATGGACATTTTGAGATAAAAGACTTCTGCCTGCACAAACTGCCACTGAGGCTTAGATACCATTGTTGGAAAGCTTAGAGCAAATGAAGCAGCTGTTTCAGCCCAGTTTAAACATGGTGAACAAGAGTAAAGCATATTAACTCCAGCTGTGTACTGATAACAGCTGGGAAGGAAAATCACTGCAAGGGACCTTTAAAGTAAACTTTGAATTCTAGCAGGCTTAGCTATTGTGACTGCGCCTCTGAGGGAGGAGTGGCGCTGAAAATTTAATCCATAGAAACATAGAGAATGTAATGATGAATTCCTGTGCCTCTTTTTGTGCTTCAGGTTCTGGATTAGGTGGCATCGCCTTTGAAGATTTTTGCTGCGGATCTTGTACTGTACTTACACTCATGGGCAATTTTGAGATCAGGGCAAGTATCATAGAATCACAGAATAATTAGAGCTTGAAAGGACATTACAGATCATCGAGTTCCAAACCCCCTGCCGTGGGCAGGGACACCTTCCACTAGAGCAGGTTGCTCAAAGCTCTGTCCAGCCTGGTCTTGAACACTTCCAGGGATGGGGCACCCACAACTTCCCTGGGCAGCCTGTTCCAGTGTCTCACCACCCTCACAGTAAAGAATTCCTTCCTAATATCTAATTGAAATCTACCCTCTTTCAGTTTAAAACCATTACCGCTCCTCCAATCACTACGCTCCCTGATAAGTACTGGGTGATGGATTCTGTGCAGAGGAATGGTGTCCATTTTAAAGCAAGATATTGCACCCCTGCCCTGTCTGCTTAGAGACTATGCTGTAATATCTTCAGTAGTGTTCTGTTTTCCAGAATAACGTTCCAGTATTCAGGCTACTTCTGAGTTTTTTATATTTGAGTCACTTGCGTTTTGTTCATTTGGTCTATAGAGCACAAAGTGCAATATAAAACTAGAGGAAATAATTAATGCCACTTAGTGGTAAAACCAGCAAAAATTACTCAGAGTAATTGCATTAAACCAATATTCCCTTAAGTCCTTGTTGCAGTAGAATAATGGTTTACTTAGGTTTACTTCTAATTAGAATTTCCTTCTAATCAGTATTTCGTGATAGCTCATGATTCTGGAACAGTTGTGTAATTGTAATAATAAACCTTGATTGTATTTTACACTAGTATTTTAAAAATAACAAGTTAATTCAAGGCTTGCTCATGAAGACACATGCTCTCAGTGACTTTGCAAAAGCCCTAAGTTAAAACAGAAATAGCAGTGCTGAGGTCCTGTAGAGTGCAAAAGAGCAGGTCAGTAAATACATGCTGTGTTTGGTCGCTATTTGCAAATTGATACATCTATTGATAACTTTCAGTTGCACCCTACCCTTGGAAATAAAATGGCAAGACCAGAAAGCACATGTTTTCTAAGTTACATGAAGTTGTCTGTAGCTTAATATTGCTACTTGGCATTCATCAGAATTTCGAGGGGCTTTGAATGAAAGAAAAGTTTGGGGGATATTTGCGTTATTTCCACAGTATTTGTGTGGTTGCCTAGCTTCCTTTGAATACACATACAAAGAAAATGACAGCACTGTTCAAGCTGCAGGTGGGAATGACTTCTGTGCTGGAGCACGGAAACTTTCAGCAATTTCTTATGATTGAGATAACTGAGATAACATGTCCATTTTTGTGTAATTGTTATCTTCTCTCTGTACTTTCTCCCTTTCTCTTACTTGTTGTCTTCCCTATCCCTTCAGCTCATGTTCATGTTCTGTTTGGTGTCTTCTAAGCTCTGTGGAGCTGGAATCACGTCTTGGGTACGTTTTACAGAGAACCTTGTGTACTTTAGGTACATGTAAAGGACTAGACTTAGCCAAAATTTTGGACAGGAGGCAATGCAGCTGTCTGTCCCTCTGAAAAGGGAACATAAGGATATGAATAAAGACATTTAAATGAGGCCAGTTAGTATTGTCATAAAGTTCCTTTAATGTTAACCATCTGTTATAGACTTGTTCTCATTCTTTAGTAGATTACATGCCTCTTATTTTGCTGAAAGTCAGCATGCTCTATTTCTGTATGCATAGCAGACAATTATATAATAAAACAGGTCTTTGGTTTCATGTGTATACAATTATGAGAAAGCAGTAGCTCCTCAAAGAAGGCAATTTTGGCATCATTCATAAAGAGTGTTTTCAAATGTAAAGTATGGAGTATGTTGAGAGAAAAATGTAAACGCGTACAGATGTATGTGAAAAGAGTACATGAGTGAAAGAGGATAGGAGAAACACAAACAAATGACTTGACAAGACAACATCAAAACGGCAGTAAAGCTGAGTAAGCTCCAAAGCCCAGTGGCACACACAAATATGAGGAGAATTTTAATGTTCATGAAAGACAGGGACCTGTTTGAGTGGGTCACTGAAAGTACTTGGATGCTGTAGGTTAAAATGATTTTCTCTTTCCCTGTTCTTTTATATAGAAAAGAATTTGTCCCAGTGAGGGAAATCTGATAGCTCTAATCCTTTCATCATGGAAGTAACTTTCTCATTGACCCTGGGATTGTGTCCAAGAAGCAATCATGTATTAAATAACTGATAATATTGCATTTTGATTTCAGTTATTCCCATCTAATATAATTTGGTTTGCTGTGTTTTTCAGGTTTGATTGCTACACTGGATCCTTGATTGTGGTCACCTCTAAACTGCAGCACTGAAAACAATGGCAACAGAATGTATAAAAAACTGCTGTAAATGGTGTTTCTGCGTGGAAAAAGAAAAAAATGATCGTGAGTTCTGACATAATGACATAGACTAAGGGTTTTGTTGTTCTGGCTTCATTAATAATGAGATTTCCCATTAATAAAATGACTGTGTCACCCCTGATAAACTTGAATTCTTTTACAACATCCAAAATTCTTTCCATGCCTCCACTTGGAGATTGAACACATGCTTGTTAGTGTTATGAATTGGAATTGGAACTGAAAAATAACACTTGTCTGGAGTCTGCTCTTTGCAGCCTGGAATGCTGTCCAAAAAAGCCAACTTTTTTACCCAAGGTTGTGTAAATGTCTTGTATCTTTCAAACTCTAAGAGTGAACACTTTTTTAAACTCCCTGTGGATTTGCTGTTAGGATTTTCTTTGGCATCTTAGTTGTTTGAAGAACTCTTCTATAATGCAAATGTACCTCTTGCAGAAATTCACTTAAGAGTAAGATAACTATAAATATAGAAGCTTGGGCGACAAAGAGTTTGGATCAGTACAGGTGTCATGAGGATGAATGTCTTTTCCAGGTACTAGTCCTGAGTACTGGTAAAACTGAATACTAGCAGACATCAAGCAATGTATCAAGCACAGATCCTATTAAATAAAAGAGATCTGTTCATAGTATTGTTCAAAACTTAATGCACATGTGGACTGTCTGTTTCTTTTGCTCTTTATTTTTAGCAGTTTCCATGGTGCAGGAATCTGAAGCAGTAGCCGCAAGCAAGCCAACTATTGTAGAGAAGCCTCCATTGTCTTCTGTGTCAGTGAAGCGTCAAGTTGGCTGTTCAGAGGACTATCTGCGTTCTAAACTGCCCCTGGATGGTCAGGAGGTACCATTTGTGGTCCCTCCATTCAAATTGGCTTATGTACAGCCGAAGAACCTTCCCAGTATCTCACATGCTGGAGGGATTCAAGGTAAAACATTAACAGCACTGCTGAAACAGTTGTTTGGTTTCTGCTGCTCCTTGAAAGTTGTTGCGTAGTCCTACGGAAAGCATGTATTTGCAGAACTTTTCTAGAAGCCCGATCTTGTCTCCTTTCTCTCTGGAGGAAACAGAAGCTTTAGTAAAGAATTTATTGGAGGGAAGGAAAGACCTAACGTGTCCCCAGCATCTACATTGCTCAAATAAAGAAGGAGGCTGGTCTGTCTTTCCTGTTTAGTGTACTGATACATTTAAACTACTAACACATTTTCCTTTTCAAATTTTGCTAATAGATAGGGTGTGCTGCTACATGGTGACTTTTTTTCACCCTGCTATCTCCTGCTCTTTGGGAGGTGTCACAGATCATATGGTTGCACATCATACTACGAGTGTTTGATGCACAACAATCTTGTGCTTCCACCTCTGCCAGTTAGTCCCATTCTCAGACTGCCAAAATGATGTACATGCAATTTAGGCACAGCGGCATTTTAACAGAATAGGAGCCTGGCCCAGTACCATGAGTTACAGGGCATGTGCTGTCACTAGGCTCTTGGGCCTGCCAGGAGATGCCTGGAATTAGGTAAGGGAAGATTTTGGCACAGGGACATACCTGAATGGTTGTTTTCTTTATAGAGTTGCTTTGCTTCAAGACTGTGATAAGCTGATAATACGCTTTTAGTCCCATGTTACTGTATTTCTTTTCTGAGGATGGAAACCCTTATAACTGAAAAAAGTCAACCACATGTTACATAATGGCTAATGCAGTACTACCTACTCATTTTGTGTTTGTGTCGTTTTACTCCCACCCTTCTCTCTTCTCCCCAGGTCCTGCCGTTGCATTTTTTTCTCCTCCTGCATGCCTATTGCCAAACTTCCTCCTCACCCACCCCTGCTGGTAACACTAGTGCCAAGCTAATCAGCCGAGCAGGGCTTTTCAGTATAGATTGGCCATTTTGTGGCCCATCTTTTTAGTGGGCTTTATCTGTGATGTCTGCCTCACCAGGCATGGACAGACAACCTAATAGTTGGAGGTAGAACATGTGAGGCCCCCCTCATCTCTGAGCCTCCTCGCCTTTAGCCTCTTTGTTTCCCTGCTACTTCAGTAGCTAGTTCTTGTAAGTCTATACTTGAGCAAGGTATGGAAATGCAGGACATGCTCCTGGTAATCCCCTTGCTCACTAGGTCTGGGTTCAGGCTCTGCCTTGCTTTGTCCTGGCTTATCCTCAAGCCACTGTACAGAGAAGTCCATCAAGGACTCTGAGGCATGAATGTTCTCCAGGGAGAGGGAAGACGTGTCTAACAACCTTTAGATAATGTTTTCTTTGTTCATGCTGTTCTGTACAAGCTTATCAGTCAGTGACTTATAAACCAATGACTTGTCTTCATTGGGAATTCTGCTTCATCATTTCTGAAGGACCTGGTGAACAGAGTGGCCCTTAGGCTATAAAGCTGGTAGATCTTCTGGCAGGATGACCTGACTCTTCATAATTGTCTCTCTTGAGCAAATATTTTAAATTCTTGAACAAATATTTGAGAAGTGGCTCTTACGTTAAGTAGGCAACTTCCATTTCTCTTTTCAAATATAAATACTTATTTTTGTAAAGTGCAGCTTTTAAGCCTCATTAATGTTGTGTTTAAAAATGCTAAGTTTACTTTTTAGGGAGATTTACTAAATACAGTGAAGTGTGCTGTCATTCCTTCTTCACATTAGCCAAAGCACCAGCATATTAAAAAATTGCATCTAGAGTATTTGCTTCTTAGACCGTTGTTAAATATCTGTAGAGTCCAAGTTCTGCTCTCAGTTCCACTCCATTTTCTGTGTGTGTCTGACCATTTTCCTGTAGTGAAACAGACGTGCTCAGTGTTAGCTCTTGGCATCCCTTCTGAAAGCAATTAAGTTCTGGCAGCCTTTCTTTTCAGTCCTCGCTGCAGCATGTCTCATGCTCTCACAGAAGTAAGCTAGCAGGAAGAAGTGTGCTCCTGGTCTGGAACACTGGCTTTTCCATCATCTGCTGTGTATCAGTTCTTTATGGCCTCACTTCTAGCGTTAATCCCAATTTACGTCATGCTCAAGCCCATTATACTTGAATTCTTGGTTTATTGTCTCTTACGTTCCATCTCACTGTTTTAGTTATTCTGTTTTACTTACTCTACTAACACCTGGAGGGAAGGATTTTACAGCAATTATAGTTTGCCTTTTATGGTGCAACACACTTGCAGAATTGAGGGCACTTTATAATGGGGTAAAGAAATTCTTAACAGATAGTTTGAAGTCCAGGAAGGTGAAGTGAAGCAAGCGATCATCAGAGCTTGGCAGAGCCTAGGTCGTCCCGTCCCCATTCTCTACTGTACTGTTACATATGGCTTATTTTTTCTCCAGACAGACAAAATGAAGCACTACAGCAGTGTTCTTGTTCTGCTGACCAAGACGTGCATGTTTTTTCTTAAATTATTATGAATAAAGGAAAGAAAAATAGGACAGCTGTGCTGTAATGGGCTGAGTAAAGGGCTGGGAGTCAGGCATTCTCAGATCTGTCTACTTGTGCTTCAGCCAACAATTCAAGTCATTTTGGACCAGTGATTTTAGCACTGACAGACTTCCTATGGAAATTGGATGACAAGGAGGCTGCAGTCACAAGTTGCGTTATCTTTCTATACAAAACCCCCTCCTGAAGGTCTGGGGGTCCGTTAGCTGAGTGGGAACGTCATGGGGGTCGGTAGCCAAATAAGTCAGACGTTTTCTGGACACATGGTCCTGCTTTTCCTGTTAATTTCTCTCTTGCTGTCTGTCTTTGGAGCCTTCTGTATTTTAACTAGTTAGGCATTTATTGTGGAACTCCAAGAAAGGGTATGCATAGCTTTTATGTCCAATTTAATTCCAATGTTTGTTAGCACACTGTGGAAATCTGACATAATGTGTATGTGTGTTTTCTTTACTTTTTCTCTTTTTTCCCCCTTTTCCTGAAGCAGATAATGTTGAAATATTTTGTCCTTTACCCTGAAGGCACTCTGCCTGCCTTATGAAGCCAGGCAGCGTTTGTTATGTCTGGAACTCTTGTATTTGATGTTTACTTGTGCTCTGCAGAATCTGCCAGAGCCTCGTTTGGTGACCGGAAAGCAGAACTGCACGGCGTGTACCAATGGCCCCGCTATGACGTGTACAACCCCTTCTATTTGGAGCATCGGGTCTCGCCAGATCTGATTAGGCGCTTCCAAGCAAAATCAGATAATAGGAAATTATATGGATCAGGTGAGGACTGCACCCTTACTTTTCTGTCTTCCCCCCCTTCCCAAGGTTTATAGGTAAGAGAAGAAAACCTTATAGTGGCCTTTCAATATCTGAAGGGTGCCTATAGAAGAGCTGGGGAGGGACTTTTTGCCAGGAAGGGTAATGATAGGACAAGGGGAAACGGTTTTAAATTGGAAGAAAAAAGATTCAGATTAGATCTCAGGAAGAAATTTTTTACTATGAGGGTGGTGAGACACTGGAACAGGTTGCCCAGGGAAGTTGTGGATGCCCCATCCCTGGAGGTGTTCAAGGCCAGGCTGGGTGTGGCCTTGAGCAACCTGCTCTAGTGGGAGGTGTCCCTGCCCATGGCAGGGGGGTTGGAACTCAATGATCTTTAAGGTCCCTTCCAACCCTAACCATTCTATGATTCTATGATTAGTCTACAGAAGATGTGTTTGATTATAGCAGTTCTCAAACAGGTCTGTATGCTGGTCTGTTGGTGAACTGGTCTGTGGAGCCAGCTCTGCTTCATTTCCAGCTGCATCATTACTTTCTGTCTTTTGGGGGCTTAACAAGGCTTGCACGCATCACATGAAGGTAGACAAATTGGCAAAGCAAGGTAGTGTAGTTGCCTCCGGTCCAAAACAGAGTGCAGTACTGAAGATTCCAGCTACCAGTAATAGGAGTGAGGGAGACGGAAAAAGGAAGTCAGGCAGTATGTTGAGTGGAGGAATGCCCAAGGAGTATCTATACAGAGAAGGAACAAGCACCAAAAAACATTCAGGAGCAGGTGATAAGAACAGGGAAGTGATGCTATATGCCAGCTTTTTCATAGTTTGCTTTTGAAGGTGCCAAAATGTCCCCACTTCTCATTGCATAAATGTGTTTAACAACGGGGGAGGGCTGTGAGATAGTAAAAGTTTAAATAGTGCTTGGCTACCAAGGTAAGAAACTTTCTCCTGTGCCCGTCATTGGTGTATGTATCCTATAATGAATGCTGGTTAGAGTAAAGTAGATGACTTAAGTGTTGCTTCCTGTAAGTGATTGCTAAGGCAAACACATTCAGAAAACTCATACACTCAAAGAAATGTACACACCTCTTTATCACATCGGAAGCTGGCAACACATGCATTTTTAAAGATGTTTTATTTAGAACGGTATAGCATGCTTATTTTACAGCTGGGGGAAACGTCTCAGACTGTGTCCTGTTTTAAAAATAATTCTGAATCACCATAGAGACAACATGAAAAGACTACTCCATTATTATTTTTTTAAGAGAACGAAACACACTTAGAATTATAGCAGCCTTTAACGCATATGGTTTTCCTAGGCTTTGTAAGCACCTGTGGTGGGAGCCAAATGGGTTTTACAAAACTGTATTGAACATCTTCCCTTCAGTTCATCATCTCTTTTTCCATTTTTCTTCAAGCTAAGTAAACACTTCACTAGTTTTGCCTTAGTAAGCTTAAATGCAAGAAAGGTCACTTAGAAGTCTACTCTAGACAGGCTTAAAATGCCTCCTTCCTCCAGAGTTTTTGACAGCTGTTTCAAAAGCTAGATGTTTCTCTTCCGTGTGCACCTATAGACTATTTAAGAAAAACTCGAAACCTATTTTGTTGCAGCTAGAGCTATGATACTTCTCATGTGCGTGGGCTTAGAGCTACAGAGTGTGTTTATTTGGAAAGTATGAAACGAAATTCTTGAATTTTCCTGTGAAGTCCCTCCTCTTCATTTAAAGAAAAAACAACCAAAACCCAACAGCAAACTGAAAAAGAAATTGATTAATATTTTCCCAAAAGTCTAGTTATTATTGGTAAACAACATATGTTTATGGTTAATTTTTTTCTGCTTGTTATATTTTGTGCACAACTTTCTCAGTATAAAAGTAGTCATTTTTTTCCATTAAAAATTTAAGATTTTGAAAAAGGAACTGTCTTTCCTCTCCACCCACCCCCTTGTTCTTTGAAAACTTTAACCAGCTTTACTAAAAATAGCAGATCATACTGATTTTGAAGTGTTTTGGTGATTTGTAACTTGTAGGCTTGAGTGGAAGTTTCCCCCTAGTTTGTGAAAATGGTGAGTAGTGAATATAGAATTAATTTCCACAGCCATAATCAGTTTCAAATCAAGTAATGGGCTGGTCTCTCACGTTATATCAAACAAGGTTTCTAGGCCTTGTATGATATCATAACAAGGCTTTTCTGTTTTGCTAAGGCATCTACTTTAAAAAAAAAACAACAAAAAAACCCCAAACATTTTTCTTGAGGAAATAACTTTGAGGCAGGCTCCCCATTCTACCAGTGCTACCAATGTGACTGGGCAAGTTTGAACTATTTCAAAGATGGGATTAAGATATTTTAATGGCTTGTTGTCTCCATTTTGTCATTTCAGCAGAGTGGTTTGGGAAAGGGAATTGGGAATGGTGCTGACATCTTTCCTTAGATGACTTAGCTGGGTTTCAATCCTGCCATAGGTCTACATAAATTTTAAAAAAGCTTCTTAGTGTTTGTTTTTTTCTTTGTTTTTTTTGCAGTGATGCTTACATGATTTGTATTGTTCTTTTTGTCTTTTTAGTTAGTGATTTAAGATCTAGCACTTTGCCTGGATCATTTGATGTAAGTCGTTCAATGTTTGATCTCAGAAGCCCACCTCATCGATTCATGAAGGTGAGTTCTCCTTGTAATTTAGGTTATACTGAAAACTCAGCTTGGTTTATCTGTTCCTGATGCATTGTGTTTTCAAAGTAAACACTGAAGGGCATTGTACTATGCACAAGAAGGGCTAGAGGGAAAAGTTCAACATCTTGACCACTTCAAGAGGCTCTTTTCTCGATTAGTGCTCTTCTGGCCCAACGCGACTGCTGAGAAACTCGAGTAGACTGCTAGGCAGGATAGACAGACAAGAGGTTGTCATTTGTCATCTTGTGATTTCTCCCATCAGTTGAAAAGTGGCACGCTGGAAGTTTCTGTTGATGCTGTTGATGCAAAAAAAAAAAAAAAGCATTTTTTTGTCTTCCCTCCTCCCCCCTCCCCCCCCAAATAATCATCTGTTACACAGAGATGAAGTTCCATACATATCAGTGAGCAAAAAATTCTGTGCTGGCCATATGTGTCCTGTATTAGCTTTTCGCGTCAAAGTAGTAATTCCATGCTGCTGGATCAAGAGATTAGTAGGGAATGGGACAATTATTTGAAATTGGATGTTGGTGGTTTTTTTTCATCATGTCTTGTCTGATGGTAGAATCTCTCTGGCTTTTTGCATCTGTTGCTCTGAATGCAGTGACATATTTTTTTTTTTGCCCCCAGAGATACGATTCATTCTCCAGTGTACCTAGCAGTACTTCTTCCAGAAAGGATTCACAAGGCAGTAACAGGAGTCTAGGTAATGTTTTGTTTGTTTACCTTGTAATGAAATATTTCCTTTTGCACTCAAAACACTAAGCTGTCTCTACTGTTGATAATTTTATTTTTTTATTTTTTTGAGATTAATCTGATTAGCAAGTCACTTTGGAGATTACTTTGCAGTTTGAAATAAAGAATTTTGGACTTGCACTTCCCTGTTGTCAGCAGATTGAGAAAATGAGCCTTTGAGGAGTTCTTATGCTTTTGAAAAATTCATCCCTGGATTTACTACCCCAGTGAACTAAGAAATTACAGATGTTCTGTTAGGATAGAATGTAGCACCTTTGTCAAAGCTCTAGTCCTTTTTCACCTATCAGTATTTTTTTGTGAGAAGTGCATGTAATCCAATACCCATATTACACTGGGAATTAGGCAGGAATACTGCATGCAAAGCCAGTATCCTTATTTATGAAAGAATGCTGAAGAAGTGGAGATACTGAAAAATAAACCATCAAAAATTAATTAAATCCTCATGAAAGTCACCCTGCTGGAATTCAGAATTTTACACAGCCTCCTCAAAAAGAAGACTGAGGGACAATTACCTGGTTTCAGTCATGACAGACAAACGCTGGATATTAAACAGCTGTTCTGACTTGGAGTAAAGCACAATAATAAAATGTTGATTAGGCTGGAACTGAAATCTGAAAAGATGAAAAGCAGGCCATTTTATAAACTTAACAGTGAAAGTGATTGATTTAAGGGAAGTGATAGACTACAAATATGTTCTAGGTGTCTCAAGCACATGCTTTTTTCTTTTCTAAAGGTTGTTTGAGTACAACACAAGTTACTAAATTTAGTAGAGGTAACTGAGGTAAACGTGAAGCCTTTTAGTTATACAGAGGGTCCGACTACAGGACTTCATGGATATTTTGTCCTTAAAATGTAGGCATTAAGATATTTCAAACTTACTTTAAGAGAAGTTTTCAAAGATAGGCAGTCCACCTACTAATGAGTCCCCTTATTCTTGGAATGAACTTTTAAGATACTGCATTACTTCTGAAAACACTAAATGGCTTTCTTCCACAGATACTATTACATTATCAGGTGATGAACGGGACTTCGGAAGACTGAACGTGAAGTTGTGTTATGTTTCTTCCGTAGAACAGATTTGGATCACAGTTTTACATGTAAGCAAATATAAATAACTTTATTATTTACTCAAATGGCTATTTTACTATACTTAGTGTCATTTCTTATTAAACTTGGCTCTGTTACTTTAAGGAATATTTTTAGGAGAAAAAGAAAATTACTTCTTAGCATTAATATAAACACAGCTCAGTGAAAAGTTATACTGGGCTTTATTCAAAGTATCTTTCTCTCCTTTGCTTTTTTTTTCTGTTGCAACCTCTGTTCTGCTGCAGTCGATAGCTAAAAAGTAGTATATAACTCTTTATGTTATTATATGTATGTTCTGATTGTGGAGTGAGGAACATAGATAGAATGTTCAGCATAGATAGAAAGCTGAACTTGTCATAGGCTGGTCCTGCTGTGAAAATTTGGAGGCAGCAAATTGGAGCAACTTTGGAGGCAGCATTTAACTGACTTAAAACCTAACAATTCCTTCATGGCAGAACCATAATAGCACTTTGAGGACATTTAGCTTCTTGTGGCTCTTTTGTTAGCTAATGTGATGCTGTTACGCTGTCTGTTTTATACACTTCCAGGAACTGTGAATAATTTTTAGGCAATGGAACTTTGAGTAGTCAGAAACCTGATAACTGCATCAAGTGATAAATACTACGTAAGGGATTTCATGATTTAT
Organism: Calidris pugnax; assembly: GCF_001431845.1. NCBI lineage: Eukaryota > Metazoa > Chordata > Aves > Charadriiformes > Scolopacidae > Calidris > Calidris pugnax. The sequence goes on along the minus strand of NW_015091083.1, from coordinate 2,247,619 downwards.
CTGTTGTCAAATTGCCACATACTGAAATCATTAAAATCTACCAAATAACTTTTTACCCTCTGGTTGTGAAAATTAATTATTAAATGATCTGAAGTGACACAATCATTACACTGGCTCTGATTTATATTCAATATTACAGCAATTATGCATAATTCTAGAATAGTGTAGAAGACACAGTTTCTAAGTTGTCTGAAGGCCAGAGTCTTACATTGTCTAAACTGACTGTGTTTTCAATGTTGCAGTGCAAAGACCTGAGCTGGCCTTCTAGCTGTGGGGAAAATCCTCGTATCTCTGTCAAAGGAATTCTCACATTGCCCAAACCAGTGCATTTCAAATCTTCTGCTAAGGAAGGATGCAATGTAAGTAGAGGCAGAGAAAACACCAAGAAATCTTCTTCCCTAAAAAAATAAAAGTGAAATGTAAATGGATTTTTAAAATGGACCAAACATTGACTCCTATGCCATATTTGCTGGGGTAGTTGCCTAGGTTCAAGTTTCTTCTCCCACCTCCAGGCTTCTCAAAATCCTAGTAAAAGCCTTGTTCCACTTCCTCCCCGTATATCCTCTCTTGCACTGAACTGTTGTCCTCCTCCCAAGTGTGCAGGACAGGTGCTCTCACAGGGGACTGAACCATGAGCTGCTGGCCTTGGCAGCTCAGTGGTTAGAGACTGGAAGAAGACTGGTCATACCTGACCTGTGGGTGCACTGTCACCCCAGGGAAGATAGATGATCATGGAATCATAGAATGGTTGGGCTTGGAAGGGACCTTCAGAGATCACCTAGTCCAACCCTCCTGCCAAAGCAGGGTCACCCACAGCACATTGGACAGGAATGCACCCAGGCAGGTTTTGAATATCTCCAGAGGAGGAGACTCCACAACCTCTCCGGGCAGCCTGTTCCAGGGTCCGGCACCATCAAAGTAAAGAAGTTTGTCCTCGTGTTGAGATGGAATTTCCTATGTTCCAGTTGGTGCCTGTTGCCCCTTGTCCTGTCGCTGGGCACCACTGAGAAGAGCCTGACCCCATCCTCTTGACACCTGCCCTGTAGATATTTATAAGCATTGATGAGGTCCCCTCTCAGTCTCCAGGCTAAACAGATCCTGGTCTCTCAGCCTTTCCTCATAAGAGAGGTGCTCCAGTTCCTGCCTCTCACTAGGGCAGGAGGCAAAGTTCAAACTTCCTCTCTGCAGAAAGTAGTGAGATTTGGTTGCGTGGGATAAGACTCTGGATAGAGGCAGTAAAGGAATATTAAGGGGGTGGAAGGTAAAGCAACATAAACCCCCCATAAAGTGAGTCAACAGTGAAAGAAAATAAAATTAGCAGGAGAGACTGAAGCTAAAGGCCACAAGAGAATTTGGTATGGCAGTGTGTGTACGCTGTTGAAGAAGCTTCAGAACTTGCTATGGTAGTGAAAAATAATCCAGAGCTCTGTATCCACAATGAGGGGGGGCGCCTGTGGGGGCTTACTATTTTAAAAGCCCAGTTTTCCATGGCAACCTCAAGTGGTAACTGGGAGCAGTGGCTATAGGACCAGGAAGCCTTGGTTTCTAGGTTTTGGGCTTGGTGCGACTGTCTTCCAATGGTGATGTTACCCCTCTGTTTTTCTTTCTAGGACATTGAATTTATGGAAACTTTTGTATTTGCAATTAAACTGCAAAGCCTGCAGGCTGTGAGATTGGTATTTAAAATCCAGACACAGACTCCCAGGAAAAAAACAATTGGAGAGTGCTCCTTGGCACTGAGGGAGCTCAGCTCAGAGGAGTCAAGTCATTGGCTGGATATATCTCCTCCTTCCAAAGCACCTGTAAGTGCCAAGACTGCAAAAGCATGTTGTTATATCACCTAGAAAGAGTTGTTGAAATTGAAAGTAAAATAATTTGGTGCTAATTCAATGCTCACAACAAACAAAGGGTTTTCTTTTTCTTTTTTTTTAATTTTTTTTTTTTTTCCCCACTTTCTTGGGGAAAGGCATTTTGATGGGGGGAAAAAATGCACATAGCTGTTCTGGTCATAAACTGCAGCTGTTTCTGGGAAAAGAACTAAAGCAAGCTCTTCCACACCATGGCCCAGAGCTTGTTCTTTTTTTTTTTTTTTTAATTTTTTTTTTTTTTCCCCACTTTCTTGGGGAAAGGCATTTTGATGGGGGGAAAAAATGCACATAGCTGTTCTGGTCATAAACTGCAGCTGTTTCTGGGAAAAGAACTAAAGCAAGCTCTTCCACACCATGGCCCAGAGCTTGAGGGAGGGGCATTCTGGGGAAATGTTCAGCAAAAGACATTGCAGTAATTGCCTTTTCTGACCAAAAAAGCATCAGAAGATCCTTAGGATTCACAGCAAGAGCTCAGAGCAAATGGAATCTGCTTTTGTTATGAAAAAAAAAGTGCTAAGATCTTCAGTGGCTTGAAGCTGCAGAAATAGCTATATATTTAATGTTCCGCTTGCATGCTGTGAGGTAATAATTCAGGCAGTTCATTTCCATTAGTGTAAGAAAAAGCAGGTGGTTTTCACAGTGGGATTTTCTTTCCCCCTACGTGCACTTTGTTTGTTTCTTTTACAGATTGTGTCTAGACATTTGTATTTTCAACAAATTAAACTTGAATTAGCAATTCAAAAGCAAATCTCATCTAAGCATGTTTGAGTAATATGAGCGATACTCTTGATTTCTAACATGAGCTACACTTGACATTTTTTAGTTCTAACAAGAATAACCATATTGTTTCAAAAGCAATAAGATTAAGTGAAAGAGGAAGCTAATTTAGAAACTGCTTCATCCCAGTATAAATTCCTGAATCATCTCATAGTTTCTCTCTCTGCGTTGGCTTTCCTCACCATTGCACCCAAGAGCCCTCCAGACAGTGCTGGAATTCATCTCTGTACTGCCCTCTGAGGCAGCAAACCACCCGACTTGCCAACAGAGAGCCAAAGCTCAGAGTTGAGTAAGTGGCTCCCTCTCAGGGTTATACAGAAATTTTGTGGCTGAGCTGCAGAGAGAGTTTGGGTCTGTTCGATGAACTGGAGTCCGACTTCTCTTTATCTGACCTGTTGCTCTCTCGCTTGGTGCCTTTTGTTTCACTAACGTGCATTAAGACTTGAAGGGAACCAGGACTAGCAAAGTCCTTTTAAATGGAGGCTGTCAGGAAAGCTGAGTCTCCCCTGGCCTTCTCCTGCTGTTCCTACAGCATTCAGAGTACATTAGCATTTGATGGGAGAGTAACGAGGATGCCTCAATGCAACTTTGCCGCTAGAAAAAATCTTAAAAACCAATTCAGACGGGTGATCTGAGTACACTCAGAGTGTGTGAGGGGGTGTATGCATGTAGGCATGTAAAACACAAGCACTTCCATAACATGGGAAACTCCTCAGCATTCAGTCACCCTGAGCATTCATGACATTAAGTGATGGGGCCTTGTATATGTGGGAAGCTTTGCTTATATCTCCATGTTGCAAATTCAAAAGTGTGGGAGGAGAACCCTGAAGGTCTCTGTGTTAGTGGAGCACACCTGGTCTCTCACTTCCACTCTCAAGTTCAGTAGAGCTTCTGTCCGGTTTTCCCTGTATGTGCCTGTGCTTACCATTAAGGAATCTTTCCCAGGTGAAAACTGAGGACTCGTTTATTTGTCTGGTATCTCTGGCTGCAGCCCAGGAGGGCCAGATGCGCGCTGCACATAAGCAGTCCATCAGCAGAGCACATGTGCTGCAGCTACAACAAGTGCGAGATGCACCGAGTTGCTGTGCATCTGCAGGTTGTGTATACAACACACGCTTGTATTTCTGTCCAGGAAATCCCAGATAGAAATGTGAGAGCCCAACATATGACAGAATTCCTGTGTTTCCTGAGTTTAGAAGCAACTTAATCCAGATGTTATGGCAACATTCTTCTGTTTGTAGGTGTGCCGCGCAGAACTTCAAGTAGGAACTTGTTTTCAAGCAATAAACAGGAGGATTCAGTTACAGATTCTTGAAGCACAAAACCTTCCAGTTTCATCTACACTGCTCTCTTCAAGTAAGTTACATCAGCTGTCTCATGCCTCCTGTCTAAAAGTGTTTGTAACAGGTAAATTGCTGCTCAAACGGGTTGGCAATTCATGACATTCCTTACAAACCTCAGACTAACATATTGTGCAGTAGATTTCCATTGCCAAGGCTTGTTTCCACAGATGTCTTACTTGATTACTTTTTGTTTGGTTTGAAGCTGCATGTTTATGTATTTTGGAAGATTTTTATTCAAGTATTAATCCTGACATACAAGAGCATTAGCTTGCACTTGCTGTTTGGATCCTGTGTTAATCAATTCAATATTATTGAACATACTCTGTGACTTGTCAGAAAAGCCATTATACAGCTCTTTTGGCCAGACTTCTGGGAAATTGTTGCAATTTGAACTATACATGTGGATCTTGTCAGTTCGGTTTTGGGTGTGTTTGTGAGTAACCCTTTGTGTGCTGTGCCTTTTTCTCTCCCTTTTGTACTAGATTTCTTTGTGAAAGTTGGAATGTTTAGTACAGAAGGGCTGATCTATAAGAAGAAGACTCGTCTTCTGAAGTCCACTAATGGCCAAGTGAAGTGGGGAGAAACGATGATCTTTCCAGTTAGCCAAGCTGAACAAGGAATTAGCTTTCTCATCAAGCTCTACAGCAGAAGCTCAGTGAGAAGAAAACACTTCCTAGGACAGGTTGGTTTCTGCTAACTAGCATCATATCCTGTACTTAAATCCAGTTCCACAGGTTTCTTGCTATGAGTTTTAAAATACTTTAAATAAGCAAAATAGTAAATTCTAAGAAACTTTTCTGGATTTAATAAATGCAAGGAAGAACAGTACTGAGCTTTCAAACATGCACTAACGTCAGAATGGGAGTTGACATTTGATTTTTCTTTTAAAAATTCTTCAAGTCATTTTTGTGTGGGGTATAACTATGTGAAAGATTCCTCCCTCCAGACAGCTATAGGATCTCCTCCTTGCCTCTAGACTTTCTAAAGAAAACAAACATAGTGCTCACAGGAGCTCCAGAACCTACAGTGTACTGTACAGAAGGGGGGTGTTGGCGTACCATACCTATGCGCTTACAAACAGGTGCGGGTAAGACGAAGTATCAACAGCTACAACATCAGACTGCCTTCCTGAGTAAAACAATGCTGAAATTAGCACAATATTCTAAATATGTATGGTTAAGTGATAGCATGCGGGACAGCTGGAACTTCAGTAGTATCTCTTTGAAAGCATTTGTGTGATTATTTTTATTTAACCACCACAAAACTCGGTAGTCTGGTGCATTTTATTCTCTCTGTCCTCTTCCCCTGGTTGTTCTAATTTACCATCATCCTGTCCCTTTTTTCTCTCCTTTTCTTTTTGTATAGTGAGCCATATCTGTTCTTAATTCTCTGTGCTTTCCCTGACCCAGCTAGATTTACTAGCAGAATTTTAATATATACATAAATGAATAATTTAGAATAGATTTTGAGCCCCCCAACTGTAACGTCCCTTGTCAGATGAAGGGCTGTGCTACCCTTAGGTACGGAAAATGGTACTGTCTCATTCTGGTGATGTTTCTTGTGCCTGCTGAAGACGTGCAGTTTTAGGAGATGCTGATGTGCTACAGAAACGATGTGCCAGCAAGAGCTATGTGAAGTTCCTCTATTTTCTGGAGCCTTATGTCACACATGTTCCATCTTTCTGTGATTCCTGTTGGTGGAAGGATTTGGAATAGTAAAAGAAAAGAAAAAAATTGTTCTTTTTAGTGGCGCTACCTTGGGGCGAAAATAGCTGGGTATGATTTTGCAGTCATTTAGCAATATGTGAGGTCATCTCAATCTGACAAGTTGCATTTAATCATGGATCTTATTTTTAGGGGGAGGAAATGAGCTACTTCTGCTCCTCAGAGGTTGTTTGGAAAAGGTTGTTTCAGCTCACGCAGGCAGACATTGCCACATAACACATGAAGACATAAAATATGGCTCAGGGAAAAATGTACTTTGAGCAATTGGCTGGGTAGCTGGAAAAAGATGAATATAGCTGGATCTATTAACTTTGTTCTTCAGAGAATGATGTTTAATTGGATGCTGTTCTAAGCAGACAATACTTAGATTAGGCTGCTTTTATAGGCATGTCTTTAATCATGAGCAAGATGTATATTGAATCTCTGTGGATGAAACATCAGGTGTCTGTGGTTTTTTGGAAGACATGCTCACTTCTTGAGGACTTATGCTTCAGCAGTGCAGGCTAAATGTACCTCATGGTGAAGGTTTCTGAGAAGTCTTAAAAAGACTCATTCTTGGAAGAGCTAAGGAAATAGAGTCCTGTAAATAATGATACCTACTTACATAAGCAGAATCCATTTTGCAATGGAGGCTGGTGAGAATGTTCAGGGGGAAAATTTCCTACTCGTACCTCATTTCCTCATTTAGCGGCCGCTATCCATTAATTGAACACTGGGAAGAAGTGGACTCTTACTGCGTGACTATGTGTGGTATGGGCGTGTTAGTAACCTCTGTGGAATGCAGGTCTGGCCCTGTCTGTTGGAGCGTGCAATTTTAAGTGCTCGTGAACAGGCTGGACAGCTAGCTGGGGAGGCCAGATGGCTTCCAGCCAACTGGAGTTTGAACGCGTAGAGCCATCGCTGGCCCTCATGAGCCCTTGACCCCAGCACGTGCATGTGAAGGGAGCAAGGAATGCTTGACTTAAAGCAACGTATTAAGTAGAGAAACATTAGAAGGTAGTGAGCTCTTTAAACTATTTTAGAGGCTAAATTTAAACCCAGACTCCCTGTGTTCCCAGCTGAAAGCCAAAATACGTTAGTCCTAACAGAACTATATTTGTTGCTATTATGCTTTGGTCACAGTCTACACATTGTGTCTTGTTCTACACTTCCATGGTATTTATTTGGACATAATAAAGGCTGAGCCTCTGTGTTATATAAGGTAAACTCAATTTTGTTTTTCTGTTTGTTTCTTACTGCAGGTCTGGATAAGTTCTGATAGCAGTAACAGTGAAGCAGTAGAGCAGTGGAATGATACTATTGCCAACCCTGAAAAAGTTGTTGTTAAATGGTACAGTGTTGGTCCATCTTGAAGACTGGAGGTGAAACTCTGGACTGATTTTTCTACAAAGACTAAATATTATGAAGAGGAAGACTTAGGAACTGGGGAAAAATGCTCATTTGATTTTAAAAAATCCACCTTGAAAATTACATTTTTTGCCCCTGTCAGGCCCCATAAAAGCACAGAAATCCAATTTTGGAGAGAAGCAGCTTGAATCAGTGACTTCTTCGCGAGGCACTGATGTCATCCTCATCTGCAGTCTTGTCTCTGGCAGACTCCAAAGTCCATGGGAATCATTCCAGTCAGTGGCTTGATCCCGGGTACCTCTGACACCATTCGATGGCAGTAACGTGTGCCTGAGCAGGTGGGAAGGCCTGTGGCAGTAGAAAGCATAAAGGGAACCACGCAATAAGGCAGCACCTGAAGACTTTTCCAATCTCTGTCTTTGATGAAGGGTTGTTCGTTACCCTGACATGCCTGTAGCTTGGGTTCCCCCCATCCTTCTCTCTAACCAGAGAGACTGAAAGATAAAAGTCAGAGTTTCTCTCTCTGTGATCTTTGCAAGTGGAGGCCCTCCAGCCTTGCTTTGTTTGCATGAATTCTGGTTGGAATCAATGGAATAATACAAAGAGGCAACAGCCGTGCCTAGGATCAGAGCCAATATTTTCAGATAAATTACTTTCTTCTATAGAATTCTTATACGTAAACCACTTCCTATCTAATCAACAATGTTCTAGCATTTGCTTACATTGCTAAAAGCCAGACTAACATGTACAAAGGAGTAAGCAAATATTTACTGTCATAAGTGCTTTTTGATATTAATTAAAATGCAGCACATTAAAGGGACTCAGACATTGTTTAAAAGATGGGCTACTACTGCAGAAATATTTGTTGCATGTCTAGGATGCTGAAAAAACTATGTGTAGGAGTATATTTTTGTTACTTGTTTCTAGCAAGAAGAAATTACAGTATTTTTATTGCAAATTATATTTTTCCTACAAAATCCTAAGATTATTTTTTATATTAGTCCCCATATTTCCAGAGTTTTATTCACATTTATTTTTAAGGTGGGAAAATGCCATGTATATAATCAATAATACATACATCTAAAAGCACTCTTTGCACTACTTTAACTACTTGATATAAAATACATATCTATATTCCCTTAAATCCACTACTTACACATTTACTGTTGGCTGTCTGGACTGTACAAATATGTATGTTTGTATAGTCGCTGAATAATTGTATTTTTTTTTTATAACCTGGATCCCATTGAAACACCCGACGTGAACTAGAGTGGCAGCGGGAGCACTCGCTGCTGGAAGGCAAAGGATCAGTGGGGAGCAGAGAAAACACAGTAACAGGAAAGCACCTTGTATTTAAGCACAGAGCTTGGAGCACCTTTTTTTTTTTTTTTTACTTTAAGGGTTAAGAAAAGGGGTTTTTTGGCTTTAAGTGTTAAGAAAAAATGTAATCTCTTAGCTATTTTTTTTAATCTGCTGATAATTGAAGCTTTTAAAACTTCAACCATCCAGATTTTTGTGGTTGAAATTTAGTATTTTGAAAACGGGCAAACAAACGGATTTTCCCAGGCTCTTGCATGTTCTGCTTTATGATCAGTTTTTATAAATGAACTGAAGAAGTTTTTAGATGTTACTCAGAGAACAAACATCAGCTTCAGCTCGTACTGACGCTCTTTGCAAAGCTCCCAGTAGGCCCGGAGGATCTTGACTGACAGCATTAACTTCCAGCCAGATGGGACATCCCACTTGGGATGAGCCCGGCCTGTTGGGTGAAACAAAAAAGGGAACTGGACAGAGCTGATATTCTTGGAGCATCTTTACCTGAATACATGGATCTTTTTTATTCATTGTGGCTGAACTGTTCCCTTATGCAGAATGCTGCTCTGCTTGAAAGAGAGGAGCAGGAATATCCCAGTGTTTTGGAGGCTTTGATTACCACAGAAGTGGTTCTACAGAGATTACCAGCTCAGTGGAGACTGTGTAAAATCAACTTTTTGGGCTGTTTTAGGACACTTAGGCCTAACTGGTAATGTCTCCTTTTTCCTATGTTAATATTTATGTGTTTATAATAAAAGTTATGAACAGAAAATACTCCTCTTTTTTTCTTTTTTTTCCCCAATTGTTTATACCAATGTTTACTGGCATCTCAAACTGAGGTTCAAGTCCTAATGTGTGAGCTGACACAGGCAGGACACGGGAACAACCACAAAACCATGGATGAAATGCAAACTGTAAATTTAATAATTTAATCTCCGTGCCTGGTGGATCTGTGAAGCAGGACCCGGGCAGAGGCAGGCAGGCTCTGCAGAGCTCGGTCCTTGCTAGTCAGTGTTTTGAACCTGCCGTTCTCACCTGTGATGGGGGATTCCCACAGGTGCAGCTTCCCTCTGTGCTTTGATCTTCCCGACAGCAGAGCAGGAATCTCAAGAACGTTCGATAAGGTGCCTCTGACTCTATCACAGGCCTGTGTTATCTAAGCCCAGCTGTTCTACTCGCCAAGCACACAAGGCTAAACAATGATCAGTATGAGATACCTGGTTTTTGACACCTGAGCTGCAAGTCACCTGAGCATGTTTATAATCCTCCGTGCTGATCTTCCGTTATTTTCCCATACCCACCTTTTTCTCTGAGAAAATACTAACTAAGGAGTTACATTTCACGGAGTGTTGGATGTAGGGGAGGTGACCGCTAACACCCCGAGAAGGTATGTAAGGCTTCTCTCTGCACGACACGCATCGGTACTGCAGCACGCTGAAGAAAGTGCTCTGAGGCCTGGCTTCACCCTTGCTCATTCCCAGACTTTTGGCTTTTCTGCATCTGTGTGTGCATTCATGTAAGAATTCAATGAATTCTTAATAGTTGGCTAAATACACTGTGCTTTTTTCCTAGAAAACTGGAGCACTGAGGTATCTTGTTGCCCAGATCTGTTCCTCGATTTGTCCAGAGTACTACAGTGTTCTTGAGGAAAATTATTTATTTAAGGTTTGGAAAGAAGCCTTGTTGTACCTAGTGGGATAGAGAGGGAAACAGGGAATACTCATCTGCAATAAGATGAGCAAAAGAAACTTCTGTTGCACTGTTTTGGCTTTGGGGTCTGTTTGTTTGTTTGTGTTGTTTTTTTTTTAAATTGCTGTGTCCTACTTGTGTCCTAATTACTGGCTCCCAAGATCCTGGGAGGAAACCAGGAATTCTCTTTGCTTTCCCTACTGAGGAAAATCATCTAGAGATGGAGAGGGACCTGCCCAGCTTAAGAACCAAGAAGTGCCAGTTCATTGCATCACCATTTGCCTTGCCAGTTAGACCAAGGCTGTGCGTCATCCCCCGAAATAATAGTCCAGTCCTCACAATAATGGTGCTTCCGAGGATGCCTGCCAGGTAAGAGGGGTTGTCCAGAGGATTGCTCTCAGTGGGCTGGAAAATGAAACTGTTTTGGAGGATGGGGTCTGCCAGTGTGTTAACCACGTGAGGTTATCTGTGTAAGAGGTGTTGCAGAGGATGTACGGGAATGGAAAATGGCTGGAAGGAAAAGTCTGTGGATTATCTGCTTCCAAGCACCTGTTGAGAAGGCACTGGGGTGGGTGCACATGCACTGACTGAGTCCTGAAGAGAATTGTGAAAGATGGAAGAGCATTTGTGCTGTAGTACAATCAACCAGTTAGACAGACTTATTAGCTGCCACATAAAGCATTTTTCATTGATGATTCCTCGAGTCTGGAGCTTATCAGTATGGTTGCTGAAAAAAACCCAGGAGATACACGTTTTTACATGCAGGTTCCTAGCACAGGTCCCAAGGTAAAACTGCCTTTAAAGCTGGGTGTTCCAGCAAGTGTTATTTCAATCTGAATGTCTTATAAGGCCAGCTAGAAATCACCTGAGATGTCTTGCCTTTTAAGTGCAGAATATTTTTCTTTACTGCTTAGTGACTGCCTCACTATAAATGCATGTGAGACTTTGGCTTCTCCAAATTCAGCTCCTGGCTTATTTGAGACTAAGGCAGCCTTCCAGAAAAGGAAAATGATGCATCATTTCAAGACCAATCCACAATATAAATTAGCAAGGAACTTCATGTACTCCAGCATACGTGGAAGACTGAAAAAAGGTGTCTCGGGGCACTCTTCTAATGGTGACAGCTGTATGCTGTCCCTTTGATGCATGTTCAGCCACTATTTTGATTGTTACATCCAAGTTTACTGTATTGAAAATACTGTTACGAAAGCTGTTTTGTCAGTTCACTTAATTTGTAGCTATAATCACACATGGTTTATAGTTGGATTTGCTGTTACTTCTAGTTAGTGGCTCAGCTTCTTAACTTATAACAATTTTGATGAAAACAGCAGAGGTTCAGAAGGTGCACCAGTTTTATTTCAATCAAGTCCAAAATGGATGAAGGTGAACTGGCACAACAGTTACGATGTTACGTGTTATTCATGCAGAGATCTGTGCCCGCTTAGTTAGAAACCAACTATAGACTAAACTCAATCAGATTTTCCAGAATGTGTGTATATAATTTCACTGGTTAATCAAACAATTCTGCTTTATTTATGACTAATAGCATTCTGTATGTAAACGAGGCCCACAAATTTATTTTTGAGTCTTTATGTCTCAATGGCACGACATGGCATTCCTTTTAAGGAAAAAAAATATGTAAGATTCTGCCTCAAAAGCTGAGTGGGTGTAACAGTTTGTAAACCACATTATCATAAACTGTTACTTGGAAAATAATTGTATCTGAGTATCCGATCTTTTGTGATCACGACATAAATAGTGCCCTAATGCTAAACGCATTAGACATTCCCGGTTTGTTCTTTTGTTGGCAGGACATTTGTATAAAACAAAAGGTAATTTTGTAAGCATTCAATTAAGCACATATGCTTGACTTGAAAACCGTCTGCCCGATGGAGGTTGCTTTTTGAGTTATGAGTTGATTTTCCAGCCAAAGCATAAGGTTGTCTAGAAACCGGGGGCAGGATTGTCCCGCTTCTTACTTTTACCCTGCCAACATATATATGACATGGGAGGAAGGCTGCATAGTTGTGGAAAGCTTGGCATAAATCATGCTGGACATGATACACCCTCCTTGTTTTTCCAGCTTCTGCTGTAAAATTACATCACCATGTAAATACAGCCGTGTACATGATCTCATGCTCGGTGCATGGAAAAAGCCGTCACTGAAATCAGCACCATGTTCCACAAACACTGCTCCAGCAGACTCACATTCTTGTCTCCAGCTTGTGCTGAGGGACGGGCCATCGTCCCTCACAGTCCACGGCAAAACTCCCGCTGCCTTCAGCAGAAGCAACCAGTCTTCAGAGCTTTGTTAGGTATTTCAGCATTGTGATGGTATGATTTATCCAAAAAAAACCCCCAAAATACACACAGCTTAGGGGGGCTTCTATTTCTAAAATTGATAAAAAACTGTTCACAGTGATGTTTCTGTAGAAACTGAATTTCATTGAAAGTGGATCTGTGTCTCTTAAGCATAATGCAGTTCTTCCTATAGATTTCAGTGGCTTTGAAACAAATCCTCTATGCTGATTTCCTCTGTCTCTGACTGTGCAACTTTTCCCTCCTTTTATTTGCCTGTATGCTGCTCTTCTTCCTCAGCGTAAACGAGTCTTTAAATGATGTCTGCTTTTTGCAATTAACTTTCTGCTTTTCTAGGAATGCTTCCCTTCTTCCTCTAGTATTGGGACCAGTGTTACACATGTCCTACTTCTGCTGTTAAAGAAATGGATCCAAGCAGGAGGCATTCCATCCTGGGGCTTGGATCATGGCTGATGCTCTGCATTTCTGAGCTTCCTTTGCCTGCAGCTTTCCTGGTATGGTTCCTTTGGAGCTCCCTGAATTTCTGTGTTGTGTACCACCACTGAATACAACGAGACCAATCAGTTGTAACTTCTGGGTGTCTTTGCTTGCCTTTCTCCTCCTCCAAAAATTACCTTGGGAAATCATTTTGAGGGATGAGAAGGAGCAAGCTGCTCATGCTGACCCTGGAGGACAGTATCGTTATTTGACTGCCATTATCTGTGCTGTGAAACAAAGAGGAAGGCTCAAGGAAGAGTCATGAAAAGCTGCACCTCCAGGTGGAGGGAGGCTTCTACCTCCTATGTATATGATCTGGGAAACACTTCCCAGCCTGATGACTGGAATTCCTTGCCAGATGCACAAAGTGTGTGTGGGGGGGTCATCATATTGTATTTTTTATCCTTATCTTGCAAAACTCTTTGGAACTATGGAGCAGCTAAATCGGGAAATTTTCCGTAGGAGGAATGGTATGGTTCACAGATTTCTATGAAGCAGAGCACTGACTGAAAGATCTTGGGTGTCTTTGAAAGAAAGCCAGTCATAGGAATGTACTTGCTAGTTTTAAATATAGCCAAGCTTTGTCACTTGTCATAGGAGAGGAGTGAATTCTTAGTTTGTGATACAGAGCAGAAGAAGCAAATGGCAACCAAAACAGGGCTGGGTCTCCTCTTCATCGGTATTCGTTAGTCCTTCAAACACTGAGGTGGAACTCTATGTGCTGATCTGCACCTCTTCCTGCAGTAAGGACAGGTTTGGTGGGGGATTGTTAAGGGCAGGTAGTGAAGGAGGCAAAAGAAAAGCAGCACTTTTGTTTTGAAAAACATTGTTTTTCAAAGCAATGTATCGTGCCTGTAACTATTGACAAAGCTTTTATTTGACATGACTTACGACAGGTGATTACGCATTTAGGTATTTGCTTATGTTCTTTCAGTACTTCCCTGGCATGAGACTGGACTCATTCTCTTTGTATTTAAATAATGCTTCATTCCGCTGTGTTCATTAACCTTTGAGCTCTAGACCTAATTATGCTTGATTCGTCCTTCACGGTTGATTGACCTTGGTGTGCAAATCAGGGTAGACCTTCTTAAAGGTTTTTGCTGCACATCAGGTAGTTACAGTTTTTCTCCCAGGTGGATTCTCTGATTTGTAGTAAGAGCTGAGCTCATGACAGCGATTCCTTCACCTGGGAAACTGGGAGCTGGCTCTCCCTTGTCTACCCGAATGTTGTTGGGTTTTCTTGAAACCTGTGGGAACAGAATTATCTGTGACATCTCTTCCATCAGTCAAATTTGGCTCAAAAATTATTGTGGGCCTTGGAGAGAATGAGAGAAAACAAGCTCTGCTGCTTCAGGACCCTGGTGCTCAGCTCTGTTTTCCTCTGTTCTGCCACAGGCCAGAGAAGCTTTTCAGATCATTGCTGCTGATGATTCCAGCAATACTAGTTCTCAAGGCAGCTCAAGCAGTTTCTCTGAAGCCTCATTTGTTAAAGCATGGATGTTTTGGAGCAGTATGCTGTGGAGTGGGCCACTTGCTCTGGTTTCACAGTAACAGTTTTAAAGATTTGGGTGAGGAGTGTTTTGAAGTTCCTCGAAATTGCCATTGACTAAATGCAGAAACAAAGGATTAAGGTTAGTATGAAGAAATGCTTTAAAAGCTTCATTTTAGATAATAAACATCAAGTCGCCTTCTAATCTCCAGTATGTACAGCTTGCAGGCAATAATAATCCCTTTTTTAAACCACTTGCTTGCTAGCTGAAAAGCTCCGTGTTCTACTGGCAGAGCTCTGACTCTGACAGCTACAAACTGTCCTGAACCTTGGAAGCAGGATCAGAGATTTCTAACCATTCCTTTCAGACCTACCCTGTGACTTGTGCAGAACATCAAAAAAATTCACCAATGGAATTGGCTTAGTTTCTTCATTCTCCCAGCCCCTGCCTTTGCCTTCTGTGACTTGCGCAGTGTGGCCAGAGCCACACTTGGTGAAGACTGAGGCAAAAAAATTGTTCACTGCCTCAACCTTCTCCATACCCTGGGCAATCAGGTCTCCTGCCCTCTGAAGAGGGCTCACGTTTTTTCTAGTCTTCCTTTTATCACTGATGTATCTGTAGAAGCTGTTCTTATTGCTCTTGATGTCTCTGACCAGATTTAATTCTGTCTGGGCTTTAGCTTGCCTAACCTGATCCCTGGCTGGTTGGGTGATTTCTCTGTATTTGTCCCAGACTACCTGTCCTTGTTTCCACCCTCTGTAGGCTTCCTTTTTGAGTTTGAGTTTCTCCAGGAACTCCTTACTCATCTATGCAGGCCTCCTGGTGTTTTTTCCCTGACTTCCTCTTTGTTGGAACGCATCACTCCTGAGTCATTAACATGACTGGGTCAAGCTGATACGCCTGTGTGGGGAAAAATGTGGGTCACAATGCCCATTAAAGAAAAGTAGGAAAAAAATGGATAAAAATAGAAAAGGCTGCAAAAATCAGGATTAATACACTCCCCTAATTTCAAAAGCAAGGAAGTAATGTTAGGGGCACTTTAACCAAGCTCTTGTGCTAAGGTGAAACAGATCTTGAAAGCATAAGAGGATCTCTGAGGCTCTAACCCTTTGCTGTGATTTGTCAGATTTTGCTGTCTTTCCACATTGGGCATTTTCTAGACTAAATGCAACCCTGCCCATTACCATTCTGTAGTGTAGACAAATTGCATTGTGTGTATAAATTAAAGCCTTAAGTGTGGATCCAAAAGCATACCATGGGATTTCCGGTATTAAATCTGCTCGTAATGCCAAAATTCATACAGAAGGAAATGTAACATCAGTGTGGACTCAGTATGCTCTGTCTAGCAAGACTGTTCCTTGCTGTGCGACGAAAAATCCTACCTGTACCCTTTTGGAAAAACCCACCAGGTGCCAATACTCTAGTTGAACTGAGTGGTATTTATGGCATCCACTTGTTCTCAGCTACTTAATCTCATCAGCACTTCGTTCCTTTGTCCTGCCTGCACCTTTTTTAGTTGCCTAAGAGACAAAGCATAGTCAAACACATCCAGCTGGTTTACTTCCTTTAATCAGCCCCTGGAAGGTCATCGGAATGACAAGTTTCTCCTGTGCTTTAGAAACGTGTGTCAAATCTGTTTGCAGATGTCCCTCTGCATGAAGAGATCAAAGCACTAACCTGGTCAACAAGAGCAACCAGCATATCAGCCATGCCACCTGCATCAACACTTGAGCAAGAAATTTGGCAGAACAAGCCGGGAATCCAATATTCAAGTGCAGAGCCTCAGCTGGTGCAACGGAAACTGGACTGTGCGTTGGTAGATCTGAGCCAGCTCATTTTAGCTGGGGGTCTGGATGTGGAAACCACAGAAACTACAGTCTTCTGCTAAGAAGTAAGAAGATTGTGACTGTTGCTGTTCATCCCTTGGAAAGCTTCAGTAGGCTGCACGGGGGTCTCGGAAGGAAGCGTTCGGGGCTGGAAATGTCAAAGTTATTTCTAAGCATGCCCAGGGAAGGGGGACTCTGGAAATGGGGGAAGCCTGGCATTTGGTGCCACAGTCTCCTGAGAACACACCTGACGGTGCTTGAGGCTTTTATTACTTCTAAATGGAGAGCTATTTTCTAATTAATGGAGGTCATCCTAGGCAGTCTATGGATGTGTCTTAGGGAAACAGAAGAACTGCACTACATGTAAAAGTAAAAATTACTGAATTCACATTTTTAGAAAAAGAAAGTGAAGTATATCACAGTCTTTCAATTTGGAGGAGTTCATTGAGATCCCAAGAAGAGACCAGATGACCCCAAGAAGAGACCAGAAACTAAGATAAGAAACTGACACTAGAAACTCTACAATTAATTTGTGATAAAACCATTGGACTTCGCAGAGCAGTGGCAGTCATCCAGCTCACCGAAGCTCCTGCAGAATTATTAAGGTTATGACAGCATGTATATAATAGGCAATCCAAAATACAAGAAGAAAAGGTTAAAGAATAGAAGTGTGAAGCACTAATGAAGGTCTGCAACACTAGGAAAAAACCCATGGTGATTCCCCATGCTGCAGCAAATGGTATAAGCTAAGGTAATGCTCAGCATTTTGATGAAGATGCAAAACCTGCAGTAGATTGGACAGCCACACAGGAGTTTCTTCCATGCCAGCACTTCTGTGCACAGAAGAGAGCAGCATTGCTACCACGAAGAAATTCCTCATGGGGAAAGGATCGGGGCCCATGCTGTGACAGAGAAAGCACGTGGTCCTCATGAAAGCACACTGGTTCTGACTGCTATTACACAGTCTCAGAGTGAAAGCTGAGAAACTAACGGGATTGTGTTTATATTGGAAACGCGCATCCAACTGCCTGGACTTCAGTAAGAGCCAGAGATGGCAAAGAGGAAAAACCCTGATATTCTGGAGTTCTGGGAGCTGTCACTTACTTGGCATCATGTAGGCATTTACATTCACGCAAATATATATATATAGACACACAAAGACTGGGAAACAAATGGTCTTGGCAGCAGCATCACAAGAAGTGGTGCTGTTGTTGAGTGAGCTCATTACCCTGAGTAGAAATAAGCCAGCCAAAAAAGAAGGTGACATTTTCTTCAAATCCCACACAGCTGAACAGCACATTTTGGCCAGGGATCCAGAATTCATATGATCTCCCACAGTGAAGTTGGCATCTTTCTCTATAAATATCAAGCTGGCAGTCACACATCCACATATCCAGACACATAGTCCCCACAAGCCTATACTGAATACTTCCGTGGAAAAGGCTGTCCAGCACTTTGGCAGCAGATCTTTTTGTTATATGTTGCAAATGTAGAAAGAAGGTGCACAATAATGTAAACTGCAAAGGGGACATAGCTCAGTATCACGTTTGTAGGGTTAGGTATGGATGGGGACACTACAGACTTAGCCAACTATGAGACAGAAAGAAAAGCACGTCTTGGTACCACCACCCCAGCCACTGGGGTATGACATAACGACATTGATTCTTCATATACCATTCAATTTTGAGTGTGCAATTATATCAGGGATAATGTTCCAGGGTGCTGAGGTTAATTGCTGTTTATCCAAGCTGACTGCAAGCCTCCCAAATCACATTTACTTTAAAAACATTGAAACATTTCCTGATGTCTGTAATAAATTAGTCTGCTGTTGGAATGTACAGGAAGGAGGCAGTAAAGGCAAAAAAGCACAGTAATTTCTGGAGGTTCATACTGAAAGCAGAAATGGGCACCGTGCGCATTTTCAGAGCATGCAACGGGTATTTTGTGCTTCAGAATAAAGATATTTGAACTGGCAATATAGTACTGTTGCAAAAATGGGAAATACCATCCTGAGCCCAAAAGTTTAGCACGGATGACAGAGAGCTGTGCATTGCTTCACTCAGTGCCGGGAAAGCCCCAGCTGGAGGCTGGTGTCGAGCTGTAGTCATCATCTTTAAAGACAGATATAGGCAAAATGGAGAGAGTTTAGAGGAAATGATGAGATTAAGAGGAAGAAAATCTGACCTGTGATTAAGAAGTAAAGGTACTGGATTGTTTAAGATGGAAAAGAGAAAGCATGGAGATGAAATACTAATATACTACTATGCAAGTTTGTTGAAAAGGAGGACAGAGAGTGACTTCTCTCTGTTTGATGAACCAAATACTTATGTTACCACAGATGACAAGGAAGTTTCAGCTAGAAAATATCTGCTTCAATTTTTCAGACTGCCCAGCAATGTGTTAACGTGTCTATAAAACGCTGAAGCAAGAAGAATGTGCTCAGATGTAACCTGCATACCTTAGGAGTTTGTTTATGGCTGAAGATGAATTAAAAGGTGGGTTTCTTTATTTCTTTAGTTTGCTGGCCTGCAGAAGAGTCTTTAAAAAGCAGTTCTTACCAGCAGTCCAAAAATGATACATGAAAAGTTTTTAGTGAAATTAAAATAATATCTTTTTTTGTCTAGCTTTTAAATCCTTTCATGAAAGTTTGGCAGTTCTCAGAAGTAAAACTGAGGGAATGTGAAGCACTCACCCCACTGATGATGAAGGAATAACCACTTACCTAATTTACCCACTGGGTAGATATATTATTTCTGATACGGTTATGGTCCAGGGGGTAAATATAATGTTAGCATTACCATAAAGCACAACTTTCAGCAAACACCGCTTCTCTACCTTTTGTTTAATCGACTAATTCCTTATGGTCTGTTCTGTCCCATAGACATTGTTTTGTAAAAGCTTTCCATTACATCAGGTAGGAGCAAAAGGCTCAAACAAAGGTTCATTGACTTCCTGGGCCAGGGGCCTCCTCAGGCATTCCTCGGGAGCCTCTCATTGCAAGGGGTGTGTCAAGTACGCACCGGGCTCCTGCTCCGGCCACCAGCCAGAAATACGGGTGTATA
Source organism: Calidris pugnax (assembly GCF_001431845.1). Lineage (NCBI taxonomy): Eukaryota > Metazoa > Chordata > Aves > Charadriiformes > Scolopacidae > Calidris > Calidris pugnax. The sequence continues at coordinate 2,228,383 of NW_015091083.1, read as the reverse complement.
AAATACTACTGAAAAGGTTTAGCAAGTGCTGGGGTTTTTATCTCATTGTGGAAGCTCCCTTGGTGATTTTCACTGTCCAAGCCCATTTTCACCAGTATAGTTAACAGTGACATTTGATGAAACAGAATGAAGATGCCGGCAATAAAATCATGGTGGTACACAACTGGGGTGGAACTTGTTGCAGTTCTCTCTCCTGGAAACAAGCAGGACCATGCTAAAATCAGTGAAAATGCTCTTAATCTGTTTATTTTAGGTCTCATCCCATGGTACCATCAGTTTCTTTTGGACTTAGCAGCTGGAATCTGGTATGTCTGTCTATAGGAATGGCAAGGATTTAGGCAAAGTGAAGAGCTATGCGAATAAGATGAAACAAAACACTGGCAGCAAGAAAATATACTCTTCTTGGTTGAAAGCTGAAGTTTGCCTTAAATCGGTGAACTTCTGACTACTTTGAACTTCAATGTGTTTTGACTTATTAACATGTAAAAGGTAATAATTAAAAACCCCACATTCTATATTAATGGGCCATGTGCATGAGGTAAGGCTTAAGGTGGCAGCTTTTGCTTGATCTTCTCTAACGTTACTGTAATGCACAGCTGGAAACTCATGCAGCACCAGCGGAGACTTTTAAAATTAATTTGTTTATATTTCAGTCCCAACCTAGTCACATTTATAATATGGTCTGTATTTCCACGTGAAATTGATTAAGCACATTCTGTGTTCACTCATATTTGTTAAGAGTTTGACGCACAAGCAGCTCTTTACTGATTCCTGAATCAGCCCAGGTATAACAGGACTGGGCCTACCGTGTCTTATGTTGATTTTCTGATTAGGGCATTTTATTACACTTAATTTACACACTGAAACCATCTTATTTTTTTTCTTACTGTTACAGAGCTTCCTGTTGGCAATGTAACATTGTGTGAATGGCATATAGTCTTGACTCCTTTTGCAGTATCGTGTGGTCGAATGCCAACTTTTTGTTTAAAAAGGGTGTGAAAGGATTTGACCTATGAGAAAATGATGCTAAACATTAACTGTGACATCATTCAAGCACCTGCCTCATGAATAACCCCGGATACTCTCACAGATGCAGAGCAGAATAGAACAGAAACTTTTAAAAATCCATTTCAGCAAGAATTCTGCCATAAAATCCCGTATGTCCTTTCTGCCTTAAATTTTACTTGGGTTAGAAACTATTGGTTTTGTTTTATAAAGAAAGGATTTTTAGCTGATACTGAACAGCTAATTACTATAAACTGTATGCTCTGGACAAAAGCCAACTCTGATAACCATACTTTGCCTTAGTAATTAACTTCGTAAGCTTCTTAATGTGGTTATCAATTTCCCATCTCCGCTGTTGCGCAGCGTTGCTGGGTGCGCTTCCAACACCTCTGATTCACCTCTGCTCGCCTGATTCTCTGAGTTTTCCTCTGGGCACAGAAAGCTTTTCAAATGCATAGGTTGCATTACAGCCATAAAAACATCACAACAGAAATCACGAATGGAGATTTTTACAGATGAAAATGAGTATGTAGACCTTGTTTATTTTCTAATCACTTAGACCTTCTGCCTTGGAATTAGTATTTATTTAAATTAAAAAGTCAATGGCCATAAGCGGTTCCAAGGTTTGCATGTGAAGCACTGCATGAAAAATGGAACAGAATTAAGTGACTTCATTTAGCACTTAATTGTCATGTTCTCTTCAGAAGCTGATTTCTTGTGGAAACAGACAAAACAGAATACTATTATTCAGCTCCACTGCTATTTTTTTGTAAAAGACTTAGGTCTTAAGGCAAGGTCCCAGAGTGAAAAACTGCCTTTCCACGCAGTCATTAGTGGACAGATTAGGAGAGATGGGGAAGGGCTCTTTAACAGTGTAGCAATAGGATGAGGGGTAGTGGTTTTAAACTGAAAGTGGGGAGATTTAGATTTGCTCCCAGGAAGAAATCCTTTCGTTTGAGGGTGGTGAGGATCTGGAACAGGTTGCCCAGCGAGGTTGTGGATGCCCCATCCCTGGAGGGGTTCAGGACCAGGCTGGATGGGGCTTTGAGCAACCTGGTCTAGTGGGAGGTGTCCCTGCCCATGGCAGGGGATTGGAACTCCATGATCTTTAAGGCCCCTTCCAACCTGAACCATTCTATCATTCTATGATTCCTCCAAGTGCTTTTTTGTGTATAGCTAAGGGTAAGCAAGAGAATTGCACTCAAACCTGCAGGTTCTTGATTTTAAAATATTATATCCCATTCAAACAAAATATATTTAAAAAAAAAGAATTTTAACCATGGAAATATACTGTGGGGAGACCTTCCAACTGATTGGAAATATACTGTAGGGAGTCGGGTAGAAAGGGCTAACTATATCTCACCAAATTCAGTCACTGGGGACAGGACTGGGAAGGTCAAAAGAAAAAGACAGCTCTAAACCACACTGTAATTGAATGTTTCCTTTTTGTATTTCACAGGAAATCAAAACTCCTTTACTGTCCTCTTTGAAAACAGCTTCCACCTCCAGTTACTCTGCACAGAGTTGTGGCTGAAATTACCTTCAGCTAAGGGAGGTGTTTGTCTTACTATGTCAATGAGATTGATGAAGGTGGTCCTTATGCTTCCGTTGAACATCGATTTGGAGCCATTTTAAGATAGCACCTTTTCTATGGGGATAATGGCCCTTAGAAACCAATGGAGTTACTTTTGAACAGTGACTTCTAATGCTTTACTATTCCTAATGAAAATACATTTTGTATTATGAAATTACAGAATCATCATTAATTTTATGTATTTTCTTGATAAACTATTCATTGCACCAGGTACATTCCACAAGGACGGAATAAGAAAGAAGCAGAAGACTTAAGAATAAGCCATGCCCAAGTGTGTATGGGGTAGCAGAAAGTCGATGTGCGCTTCTCTGGCCGTGTGAGTTTATGCATTTGTTTTATATGTGTCTATATCTATATAGAGGTACTTGTAGAAGGAACTGTAGAAGGAACTGGTAGAAGGACCACCAGGTAGTGGTGTACAGAGTAAGGCCAAGGAAAGGACAGAGAAGCCTAAAAGGTAGCAGGCAGCTGACACATGAGCAGTAGAGCTGAGATTGGCTAGACGTTTGTGCTGCTCTGGCAATACCAAGTATTTCTGCAAACTATTTGATTAGTCAGTGCGCTCTGGCTGCTTTAAGATGCTCTGGAGAAAATCAAACCAAATATAACTTTTTTTCATAACTATCAAGTTACAGTATGAGATGGCAGAGACTAAAGTAATTTTCATGCTCAAATGATGTATTTTCCGTATCTTTAATGTGCTAGATTTTCATTAACCTTAATTCTGAGTTTCCTAGGTTTACCATGTTTAGTTTAGGAATAATAACAACATCACTCTATAGTCATCTGGAAAAAATTGTCTGGATTTTACTCTACATTATGAAATCCATTTTCAAGTAGTTTTGTCAGGGAATATAATTCTCAGCATTGGTTGAAACAGTTTTGGCGGAAAATTAGGTCTTTATTAAATGCACATTTTTAAACAAAACGCCTGCTTTCTGGGGAAAACCTTGTTTCCTTTTAAATTAACTAATTAAATACTCAGAACTAGTCTTTTAAGACAATAGTTGAAAAGCCTCACTTTGGAAATACTCCCATCTCTTCCCACGGGAGTCGTAGCTCAAATGCCTGGTTGTTGTCTATTAGGACTCGCTCTCTCCAAGGAGACTGCAGCCCTAAGGAAGCGCTGCAGGGAATGGAGACAGCAGACGCACAGGCACGGTCACAGGCCAGACCTGCACCCTCTGGTACAGCTCCCAGCACCCAGCAGGACGACATTTTCTAGACCCCAGCTTTTGGAACTCTTAGGGAATAGCTGGAAATGTGACTTCCTCTTGCGTTCCAAGATACAACACGCTTTCTGCAACATACAATTTCCAAGAACAGTGGAAAAACATTACTATCAGCTTGTCTTCCTCCTTCCTCCTTAGAAACCAGCATTATTCATACATCCAAACATGGGAACTAAACAAGGTTTTGATGTGGTGGGTACTTGGCACCTGGTCCCACTATCTTCTAGAATTGTCAACTGACAGTTAACTTAAATCATGTTATACCCAGTGTCTCTAAATTTGTTTGTGCACACCAATTAGAATTTATATAACCCTTAACGATACTGTAAAAGAAAGTTCACCCACAAAATACCCATCAGCATAGTTTAACAAACAGCCTTATCTTCATTTACATTAAGCTTCCACTCTTTCCCATTCAACATATGGTTTCACTTTGAAAGAGCAGACTTACAGTAAACTGTATCATAAATGCTGTAATTCAGAACAGTACGTCTGTTTGAGGAAGATTTCCCATGCCTAGTGAATGCTTAATGGCTTTTTAAAATGCTAACTTTCTTTATATATTTCAACACTGAGTCCTGTATATAGGAAAAGAAATGATGGTTCTTGCCCATCCCTCCAAGAATTTTAGCTTTTCATTTATTTTACAAGTACAGGCTGGTGTTTGGAGACTTAACAGAGATGCTAACCTCAAGATCCCTTGTACTTAAGAGGCAATGGGATCTTAATTCTGCCTCAATGCCCCTGGCTTTGCTGCCCGTGTAACATGGCACGTTGGAAGTACTGAATAGTGTAATTTATGTTTCACAATGCAAGTGTGGTGGCATCACGAGGTCTCGCGTATGGTGCTGGAAGGTGTCTGAAAACCTGCTGGCCCAAATGAAGACTTGGGCCTGCCTGCATGAAACACTTCACTTGGAGGTCAGCTGGGGTGCAGAACTGACAGAGGCCCTTGAGGTTTTTGAGGTTCCTTCTGTCATTTTTTCTGGAAATTTGGAAGAAAAAAAAGCCAAAGACATTTTCCTGCAAAGCTGGACATCATCAGAACACATATGTGATTAACAGGTAAGGAAGCCAATTCCCACTTGAACCGTCACTGTCTCTTGCCCCAGGCAATGAAACAGATCACCGCAGTGAAACAGATCACCACAGTGAGACTATTCCTCTTTATGTGGTAATTGTGGATGCAATTAGCACATAGGCATCCACAACCCTAAATGGAGGCAAACCACACACTTCCTTAAAATAACAACACTAGTGCAGATCAATGTCCACTGCTTTGTTCTTGAGACCCCAGCCTGCAAAGAAACGCTTCCAGAAGAGTCTGCTCAGGTACAACATACATAGAGTGGTATGAAGATTAAACACATCGTAGGCCTTGGAGTCTGCCTGGTAAAGTATTGCTATGACCTGTAAACATGGGAAAGGATTAAGGTCATATCAACATGCTGACGCAGGAGGTTTATGACTAAGTTAATCATCCTGTTTGAAATGCAAACTTGCACCCCTCAGAAAAGCATACAAAAGGGGCCATTAGTAGTGCCTGGAGCCAGAAATTTCCAGATTCTGCTCTCATAGACAGGGCAGCTGGCAAAGACAGATTCTGCAGATGGAACAGATGTAAGGCAGGAGAAAATGGGGCTAGAAAATCCAGACAGCCCTTCCCTGAGTGGTACAGAATGCCAAGTCTAGCAGAAGTCATCAACTTACCCTTGATGTTGGATGTAATGACCTCAGGATAGCAAGTCCCGGATCATTCTGCAAAGGAAAGTGCCGAACCCTGACCAAGCTTTTCATCAACCTTTTTGCATTATTAAAAATATATACATTTTGCAACACAGGCAGATGAAGTCATAATGCAAATGCAGATCCTGAAGGCATATGCCAAAGAAATGCTGCATTTGCAGTTGTTCCAGCCTCTTGGGAAACAAACGATTCCCTGTGTAATTGCTATTGTTGCTGGGTTTGGCCATGAGTCCATAAGGGCACTGAAAGGTTTTTTTCTTTTAAGTCCCTCAATGGAAGCTTTAACTACTAATAGTGGAGACATTTAGATATCCAGATATGATGGAATGAACAGTTTCTTGATCAGCTCCCGACAAGTGAATCCTGACAAGTATCCAATCTGATGTCATGCTATAGGCTGATGAAGTGCTGGAATGGCTAGGGAAGGCAGGGTACCTGGAAACCCCTCACTTTCCCAAGTGACATTGGCATGTTCCTTTTGTGACTGACTGATATGAAAGGTTGACTTTACTTCCATTCAGGCTAGATAGATCTGCAGCTGTTTTCAAGAGTGTGCTTCGTTAGTGTGTCATCCATGATCAGATTAAGAATTTCACCTGCAGCTGCTGCTGACTGTTCCACAACTCACAACAAAGTACAGATTTTACAGTCGACCCAGTTTAGTATAGCTCTAACCAGCCCTAAGGTCAGGGTCTCAGATATGGAAAAGGAAATGGAAAGATGTTGCTGCTGACAAGGCACCAACATATGCAACCTGTACTATACTTAAGTTGGAAGATATTTCTATGAGAAAAGAGTAGGTAGGCCTAGTATGCCAATGGACTGAAACATATCTAGTGAGTCTGCAGGAAAAAAACTACTCAGTATGGAGACCTGATCCTGGAGCCCCTGATTGAAGTGCTAACTTGAAGCAAAGCTTCAACTGGTGCTACTGAAAGATAAGATCCGGGAAACAACCTAATCAGTAGCAACATAAATAAAACCAAGCTTTGTCAATTCTGCCTTTTGAAGAACAACTTGAGTAGCTCATCAAAGGAAGTAGCTCATCAAAGGAACTATGTTCTCCTGGGATACAAACTCCTGAAAGACACATCTCTTAGAACGATCAACGGGGAGATGAGCAATGATTTGAAACCTACAGGGAAAAATGTAAACAACCCACTGAGATGCGGAGGTCAAGTTCACCCCCCCAGCGTTACTGTTTTTGGCTGGCTACGGACTCAGGAAGCTGACACGCTTGGTTCATATTTCCATGATTGTCTTTGCAATCATAAGAACAGTGTTTCTTCTTCCCATTGCCCCCACCCTGCCCAAGTAGATTTTACAGTAGTTCATAGATTGTGTCAAATTCTACAGCATCAAAATTGAGATAAAGCTGAACAAATGAGCAGAAGTTTGGTACATATTGATGACTGTTTATTAAGTGCTTGTCTGTTTTTCACTTTGCAGTGCACAATGAAAACCAGTCTCAAAGGACTAGCAACTTAATAGGACCATGTAAAAAGATCACATGAATGAATAGGTCTTTGTCAACTGAGTAAATCTGTATAACTTCGGTTTTTTTCTTACTCTAGGATCTTTTGTTTGTTCCGTTTGGCCGTTTGTGACTCCTCTGGCCAAAGACAGATGAATTCTGGTTCCTCATTCCATGTACATCCAAAATTCTGTCTTGAAGTTTAGCCAGAGGATCAGATGTCCAAGGAAGTAGGATCAGTCTTGTCATAGTCATTTCTTGCAGCAATAGTGTCTTCAGTTGACCAACATTTAAGCTTTCTCACAGTTCTTCTCTCCTGTTTAGTTGCAAACCTGTTTAACCTGTAACCACTGCAAAGTTGTTGCTTGTACAAGTGAGGGACATACAGTCTTACGCAGGTAGTCACCCTATCAGGCGAGCTTAATTACATTTTTTAGCAAGTTTCACAGCCCCATTGAGACTAATTCCCACATTCATATGCTGAAAATACATTGTACGTTTTACAAAAGCCAGGTTAAACGCATATTGCCTTTCAGGACTAATATCATAGTTCTGTTAAGGCCGTACCATGAGAAATGGAAGACAAACATTTCAGCCCTTGAAATGTAGCACATGTTCTTAAGACAGAATTCTTCTCCAAACAAGGTATAAGGCACAGATCCATGACAGAATTCCCAAACATTCCCACAATAAGCAAGTAAGAAGTGAATAGTTATATTTGCATTCCTTAAATTTTTAATTTTTATGAGTTTCTGTCAAAAGCATTTGCTTAAAATTTAGATCATGTTTGCTGAGAATTTTGCAAATCCATACGGGTGGTTTTGTGCTTTTGCTTTTTTTGTTGTCTTGGATATCAACATCAATTGTTCCCATGGTTATGTTCAACACCATCCTCTAAACAGAGTCTGGTATCGCCTGAAGTGCGTTTAGATTGTTTTGCTTTTGCCTTTCAGTTTGTCAATACTTAAGCAAATGTGCTGAGACTGTAGCTTATTGCCCACACGACATCATAGGCAATCATATTTGTCTTTTATTTTGTATTACTCAACTCTGTTTATTTCTGTTGTTTATTTTCTACAGGCACACTGAGACAGCACCATCTTTTCTCTCTATATATACGTGGTGACAACTTCAAAGATGCCCTGACACACTTCTGAAGCCTTTTGTATCTAATTCAAAATTACCATGAAAAAAAAAAGGCATTTTTTATTTAAACTCCTCATTGGGACATATATATTCTGTCAGTAATTCCATTCAGCATTGATCTTAAATACTGAAGTGGAGGCAATTAAAGCCCTGCTTGTCCTTAAGACGTCTTTTTGCTGTTATGTGTGGATAATGACAGACTAGCTTTTCAGTTCAGTGGCCAAACTAAACAAATGGAAAATAATTTTGGTTTGGGTAGAACTGAAAACATTTTAGTCAACCCAAAACAAAAGGGTCTATTTTGGTTTCTTGTTATGCATTGCCTGAAAAATTGAATTTAAAATGAAAATTTAATTTTAAGACTACAATTTTGTCCCAAGTTTGCAGGAACAACACACATTAACCTTTTGGTATTATTTTCAGGTCTTGTATTAAGTTCAATCTGACTTTGTTAGTAACTGTGATGTTCTGAAAGCATGTTTTTAAGAATTATCTAGTATTTGCTAAAAATAGGGCTCTCTGCTGTGAATATGGGTCAACAACTTTTCTGTTTCTTTTAAAGAACGCTGGATTGCAAGAGGGGAAAAGCCATTTAATTTTCCTCGTCGCGCCGACAGGAACTCCCTGGAGTTCTATTTATTGTTTTCTGTTGAGGGGATTATTTTTAAATTCGGTTTTGATTCTTTTGCCTGGCTGTCCTACACATCCACATCCAGGCAGCTCCTTCTGCTCAGAACCAGCTTCCCCAGGGCCCACGGCCGCGTCTCAGACCCTCCACCTCAGCAGCTCCTCAAGAACCAGTCCCTGCCCTCCGCCATACTGGTCTGTGGGGGTCAGGGGAGGCTGGGGCACCCATTCCTCGGTGGTAAAACTCATGCCAACTACTGGTTCTGCCCCTTAACTGAACGAACCCTCAGCTAATGACAAATTTGCTCGGCTAGCGGTTGTTATTTCTCCAGCGATGCTCGTCCCCCCAGCTCCACAACCCGCCCGCCCGCCCACTGCAGGCGGACAAGATGGCGCCTGTCCCAGGCCGGCGGCCGCGGGCTGCGCTCTTCCCCTGCAGCCCGCCTCAGAAAATCATAGTCTTGATCTCTTCTGCCACACAGTGGCTACTGTGGAGAACAGCGGGAAAACTATCTGGCAGACCGCAGGTAAATCGGGATATTAGAGGGGAGGTTTAATCCTTGCGCACTTTTGGTCAGTTCAAAGTGGAATTAACCCCACTCACCCACACCTTCTTACTTCTGGCTCCACATCCCTGTGCTCACACATCAACACACTCCGAACCTTCTCTTTTCAAGCTCCTTGGCAGTTCCTTTTTTAGGGGGAAAAGATAAAGACAAAGAGTAAAGAGCTTGATTTATTCTAACACCGTAATTATCTCGTCACCGGATCACTGGAAACAGCATGAGAGCCATACTGGAATCAGCCAGTACAGCTGTGAGATGTCCCCGTGCCTATGCAGCTCTGAGGTGACAGGACCAGGGATGGCCACCAAACACCCAGCACAGCAGAGCTGTTTGACCCACCTCCACTCTCACAGGGGTTGTGTCCCCCCCAGGGATGTCTCGGACTGGTGCTGAGCAGTGCTGGGCCATGTAGACATACCAAATTATGCATTAGCTCCAGCCTCTTAAATGGAGAAGTGTGCTGAATTGTACAGGCACTGCTTTGGGTGCTGCCAAAATTGATACCAGAGACAACCCCTGTGAGCGAGTTGTAGAACAACAAAAGCAATTCCAGTAGGTAAGGGAGTAGCCCTATATCCTCTTATATTTGATCTGAAGCAGAATAGGTCTTCTCAAATTGGTTTGGCAATTGCAGCATATGTTGCTACCTTTAGTCATGTGAGGGAAACTGCTGCTTTCTCCATTGCAGAGGGGATGAACAAGGTGCTAGCAGGGAGCCTCTTTTGATTCATAAATCACTGGAACTGTGACTGCAGTCTCTAGTAAAGAGCATACTGAAGTAAGGAGCCATCTGATGCATTTGTCTGATGAGCTGGACACATACAGATTTCACCACCACCCACCTCAGAATGGATAGAGATGGAAAGTGTCTCTCTTTACCAGCCCAGCTTATTTTCCTAAAACAGATACACAGAGAAACTAAATTAGGCTAAATCAGATTTACCCTGTTGGCCAAGAAGGTTGTGAAACCAGTGTCTTGCCTTCCACCCCACTGCTGATACTGCTTGGCAGAATGAATTCCTGATTTTTCTTGAAAAGGAGCTCTCTCTATTTAAGGTTACAAAATGTATAGTTGGGATAGTATTACTTTTCATTTATACTGTCCAAGTTCAGTTGAGAAATATGACTCAGTCATACCATTTTATTTGCTGAAAAAAAAATGAATTCCCATGTTATTTGCAAAGGAAAAATGACGGCCCAGGGCTTCCAACAATTCAGATGCACATGTGCAAAACAGCTGTTTGCTGGGTTGGCTGATAGACCTTTCCATCCTTCTAGGATCCAGACTGACAAGGGAGACACTTTCAATCATTTTTGTCCTTGCAATGAACATGTAGAACCTATGAAGTTCTGAGAACCTCAGAATACTATTCAGGTATTACTCCCTGAGCATTATTATTTTTATTCTATATTACTGAGGGGTCTGATTCATTGTCCATTGAAGCCAATGGCAAATTCTCCTTTGAGTGACCCTGGGGTCACAGATGAGGGCCAGGCAGGGAGCAGCCTCTGTACTGCCAAGTTTCAGCCAAAGACACACACAAAAAGGCAGTACCTCTCCTAGAGAACTTAAAATCTAAGATAAAAGATAATAGTACTCTGCCATTTCCTGCTGTTTCTAATGAACAGTTTGAGAGTTCATAAATTTCAGACTTCACTGCAAAAACTTCTGCAGTTTTAATGTAACTGTGCCCTTGTAGTTCATCTGGGGCATCCTGAAAGTTTTCTCTCCCATCTCATGATTGACATTCTAGCATTAGTTGGAAGACATATTAGCACTAGAATGAACTTTGGAAAAAAAGTTCTTTTTAAATGGATGCAGTCAGCCAAGCACTTTCCATGTTGCCTCTGCTAATTCTGGAGCTAAGTGTATTTGACTAGAAATGTATCTCCTTAGCCTTTGTTTTCTCATTTGGCTGAGTCTACAGTGATCCTGTGTTCTATGTTTGCAAAATGAGATTTGCTGCTACAGATTTACGGCAGGGTCAAGTATGATGAAAAAGTATGTTGAGAGAAAGCCAAAGCCTTCTTTAAACACAGATGTCTTAAATATTACAGATGTCATCCACGTTTAGCAAATAGGGTAGGGGGCTGGATAGCTGATGAGATTGATGATGAGTGATCAACCTTTCAGTGTTAGACCAGCAGTCCTAAACACACAGAGAATTACCAATTACTTGGTTGTATCTGATTATATGAAATATGCTTGCTGGCTATTTCACAGTGAACAAAACATATAGCAACATAAAAACTCATTGCTTTTTCACAGATACCAACTAGTATAAAGCCTTTTTTCTTTCAGCAGCAGATCCTTTAGATTAGGGCTGGGGGAGAAGCATATATTGTTCTTTGGCTGCACCCCGTCCACTGAAGAGTTCAGACCTTGGGAATGTAAAGAGAGCACCTCGCAGTAGCAAGAAATTTAGAAAATAAAAAGTCAGCCAAAACTAGTTTATGGAAACTTACAGAGATTAGACTTGGGGACACAACTGACCTTTAGATATTCTGTGATGGGAAGGGCTGTGTGCTATTTACAGTAAGTATTTGGAAAGCTCTCACAGCTTCCTTAAGACTAAGAGAAATGAGTTTGGCAGTATGGACTGTGCTATGACCTTCTTTATCCTTCCCAGTGATTGTTGGGTTTTTTCATGATTGACTTTCTGGTGAGAACTGAACTTGGCAGAATATTATTATACCTAGTGATTCCTTTCCTTTGAATTAAAATTCTCTTTAATTTAAAAGCTTTCTGTGTTTCTGGGTTGTGTTTTTTTCTCTTCAAATATTCTTTTCTGTTGTCTTAAATGGTAATTTTCCTTACTAAGTACAACTTTCCACTGCTTATTTTAATTGCCATGTTTCACTGACTTATCATTGGTTTTGCAACACAGTGTTTGGCAACTATTGCTCTCCTATTCTGATAATATACTGGTATAATAATGACAATGCGGACTTATTTTCAAGAGACTGACATGACAGCTGCTGTAATTCATAAAAATCTTTGTACAGATTACAGCGTGCTTTGGATAAATGTTGGATATCAGAAATTGAAATTCTGATATCAAAAGTCTTTTCCTGGCTACGTCAGAGACATTTTTAGGTGAGTTGGGAACAATAGTTTTCACCACCATATCTTATTTTCACCATCTGCTGTGTGACTGTGCCTGTTTCTATCTCAGACACGTTGGAACTCAGCTTGCTGGCATTTGTAAAATTCTGAGCTGACTGATGCTGCGATCTTTACTCATTGTCTATAGAAGGTTAAATATGGATACTTATAAAAGAAGTCACATTCTTAAAAACAGGGGATTTATTCTTCTCTTCAGATTTTGCTCTTTGCCACATGTAGTCTGGGGTATAAGAAATCTGTCATAAACCCATCAGAAGAAATAATGTAGCTCATACCAATTAACAGTATGATCAGATGATTGCAAGCAGATGTGTGAGGGCTGCTTCAGATGTTGCTAACCCCTCCGTTCAGCTGGCTGTGAGCACACATCTAATTGTTTGCAGGGTGAAGTGAGATGTGTTAATCCCCATGGAGGAAAGATCAGCAGCAGGCAGTTCTGGTTGTTTTTAAATTGATAAAGGGAAAACACAGACCGCTACTGCTGGTCTTCGCAGGGTCAGAAGTGAAATGCAGTGAGCTTCAGTTCCATGGTGACTGAAGCCACTGAGGCAAGACTGCTGTCCAAGGGGTGAAAAGAGAGAGATCTGACAGCCCTTGGGTTTGCTCTTAGGGGTGTCTGTGGCTCCACTTCCCAGAAGGGACAGAGGATGGCCAATAGTTGCAGGCAGGCCAGTGTGCCCCAGCCAAGCTGTGGTGGCTCATTGCCAGCCCAGCAGAGAGCTGACCAGACAGTGCAGAGCTCTGACCGGGTACGGTGGGGAGAAAGCAATGGCCTCTCCGGCTGCCTGCCTTGCAGCTGTGCTACTAAGGGGTAGTACCTTAAATGCATGGAATAAGGGGGATAAAACTGAAGTGAGGGATAAGAAAAATAAAGAGAGAGGAAGCACAGATGTGTAAAGGAGGACTCACTAAAGGAGACAGAGCATCAGACTTTACATTTGTATTATACCTTCTTACCTAGACCTCAAAGTGCTTTATAAACAGAGGCTGCTCTGATGCTTCCTGAGATGGATGTGTAGTATGTGATGTATGGAGAACTAGTAATTTGTCCACAGCCACACAAAGTCACGCAAATATAGACTGAATCCCTATTCCTACCTGCTGTTGGTTACTGCTTCCTACTCTCTCCCTGTCTCACCATGAGTAATACAACGTGAGGCAGTGTTCGATAGGGAACAGGGGTGGTCTAAGAGCCAGCTGACTTGCTCTCAGTCACCAAGGTGTCAAAGACAAAAACGTCAAGCAGAATCCAGACGTCCTCAATTCAAACTTTAAGGTGTTGTGAAATATCCTCATTTCTTGTAGGGCTGATAGAAAGAAAAAGTCTCTTGTCACAGATTGTTAGACTTTTAAATCTGGAAGATTTCTTTTGTTTTACAGAAAATCAGCAATTCCATTTGTTATCACAGTTTTAAAGATGTTTCTGCTGTCTTTAGGAGCCCTACATAAGAGGTAAGTTGACCTTATTATTGAATTGTCAGTTCTGTTAATTTGTTGATTAAACACAAGTGATAGTTACAAAATCACTTGTGAGACATAATAGTTAAATGCTGGAAGAGGAAGTTTATCTTTACAAAACATTTTGGAACACTCTAGGTTCAAGGTAACATACAACTTACTTCATCAGAGAATGAAGTAATAGAAACTTACAATTTTTATGTTTTTCATATAAACATTTATATTTTTATATAAACAAGGACAATCCAATCTTTTGCTCACTCCAGTTTAATTTCTCTTTCTCATGTTGGTCCCTAATTCCTTGTTGTTCCCTGAGTCTCATGTCTCTTCCTTATCGCATGTCAGGCACCAGAGGTGCTTCACTGTCTAACCCAAATACACGTGCCTGCCATTCCAATATAAAAGTCATTTCCAGTCCCGTAACGATGTGCTGATGGGCTCTCTAGCAATGTGCTCAGTGCTCAACAGGGCTGTGCTGCCATCCAGAGGGACATGAACAGGCTGAAAAATTGGCTGACAGGAACCTTAGGCAATTCAACCAAGGTAAGCGCAAAGTCCTGCGCCTGGGGAGGAACAACCCCAGGCAGCAGTTAGGACAAGGGAGGAACAACCCCAGGCAGCAGTTAGGACATGCTGGAGGCTCACTGCCTGGAAAGCAGCTTTGCAGATAAGGACCTGGGGGGTCCTGGTGGAAACCAAGTTGAACAGGAGCCAGCAGTGTGCCCTTGCTGGAAAGGCAGCTAGTGGTATCCATGGCTGCATTAGGTAAAGCATTGTTAGCAGGTGGAGGAAGGTGCTTTTAAGCACAAAGCACAATCTGCTTTTAAGGACAAATAGGCTGTACAAAGAAATTAAACCAATTCAATCATTTATTCATCTATGAAGTCTGTTTAGTGTTTGATCAGTTTAATTGCAATGGAGGGATAGCAGAAGATTTCTCAAGTTAAAAAGGTGGGGTTTTTCCCCTTCATTTTCAAAGAAAACCATCTGTTATTTATATAGCATAAGTAAGGAAAACAATTTGGAAATGAGAAAGAAGATTCTACACATGTATAACTCGGCAGAGCTTGCTCTTGCCATCGAGATAACGAACAACACCCATTCTCGCATCTTCCACTTTAAAATGAAACAGGTGACACTTAGCTTTTCCCAGTAAATTTTGATTAGCATGAGTTATAAATTTGTTTTGATGACAACACAATTGTTTCACTAATTCTCTGTGTTGCCACAGAACTTGTGAAACCCATAGTCATAGTGGAGACTGTGTAGATAGCCTGCCTGTCACGTACGCTTTTTCTTGTCTGCTAGGCTGCTGGGTTGCTTTGCAATTCTCTCACAAAATTAGAGGTCAGTACAAGAGGAACATGTTTAAATAAGGCTTTCTTCACTGCCATTCCTTCATTCCTGGTGCAATATTTTGAAATTCAGTGCTAGAGTAAAAAACTCAGTGATAGCAAATGGAAAGTAAGGTGAATAGCAGCAGGTGTTGGCTGTTACATTAGAGAGGTGAGTTGCAGAATACAAACAAGAAGGGAATGGGAAGTTAGAAGCTGGAACTTCCAGGTGGAAGTACTGAATCTCTGTTTCCCGGATAAGAATAAGTGCGGCAAGCAGTAAAGTTTTTGTGATCTTCTGCATATACCATTGTAGCTGCTTCCAGGAATTCAATACGGAACAGACAAGAAATTAAAGTTTGGGCTGTCCAAGTAGCTCCCTATAATTTCTGTAAACTTTGAGCAGCTCTCAAAACTGGGAAATTCTATCTAGAGTCTCAAACAAGAAGGGAATGGGAAGTTAGAAGCTGGAACTTCCAGGTGGAAGTACTGAATCTCTGTTTCCCGGATAAGAATAAGTGCTGCAAGCAGTAAAGTTTTTGTGATCTTCTGCATATACCATTGTAGCTGCTTCCAGGAATTCAATACGGAACAGACAAGAAATTAAAGTTTGGGCTGTCCAAGTAGCTCCCTATAATTTCTGTAAACTTTGAGCAGCTCTCAAAACTGGGAAATTCTATCTAGAGTCTAATGTCTAAATATCATGGAATTTCTTCCAATTTGTCACAAAAATATGTGAAAATCAGTAATGTTCGATCCATTCTACAGATGGTTGGTTTTGCTAAAATAAAATTTTCAGTGTTTTTCCTTTCATTTTCTTTATTTTCCAAAGACTTTGCTGGTAGGAATGCAGTTACTGAATGATGAACAAATACATTTATTGCTTATTATACCAGAAATGACCGGAGCTCAGCCTTTATAAACTACTATTTAATAACAGGTCTCCCCATTTGAGAGCTCATGTGCAGAATCGTGCTGGCATCTTTGGTTTCAAACTCCTGCGTTTTGTCTGATAACGCCCTGTTTCTTTCAGCATTGCTGCTGCTCATATTTGTGTCTCATAAAATATCTGGTTTTCATATTACATTTCTTCTGCAGGTTGGCTTTAACTTTCCTAGATTGAATCCTTGAGAGAGATACATATTTTTTTAAATTGTTCTTTTTTTTTAAAATAAAATTCTAAGACCTTTAGGTGACTTCTCAGTGCTCATTTATGCCTGCAAACTCTCCTAATTAGTGTCTAGACACCTTAATACTACCATTTCCTGCCAATATTGGAGATTTTTAAAGAAATGGCCTGGCACTAATCACTATGTCATTACATGAGAAGTCCTCACAATCTCAGCTGTTGACAACTTACTCCAGAGAAGTGATTTTCTCAGTGTCTCCATTGCGGTGCTAGTGGTGCCATTGGGGTTAGGAGGTGTTACTAAAATCTTTGCTGTCATGCAATTGTGCAAGTGTACAATTAATAAGAAGTTCTTGATAGTAGTCTTGTGCCTGGTCTAGTGCTTAGTATTGTGTCAGGAGTTACTTTGAATAGAACTCAGCATTTGTGTATCAAAACAATTGGCTTTCCAAGCATTGTAGATTGTCACTTTATTTACTTTGTACTCTTTACCTAACTTTCAGTTGATGTGGCCAAGACATTTCCAGTGAAGGTTTAGGATAAGAAAACCGTGTCTTTTACTTGTGAAATACCCAGGTATATTGACTTCTTGTATTCCTCATATTCAATTTATATGAATTGTTCAGCTATGTATTTTTTTCTAGCTAGATACTGATGTCCTTGCTCATTAATTAGTACTACTGAAAAAGAGACCTGATGGCACAGGAAAAAATGTCCCATCTGCGAGTATTCTTCTTCTATGGTATTTCATTAATACTGACTTCAAGTTCAAGCAGACATTGCTTCAATAGAGGAATGGCTTGTAAAACTCGGAATGCCTCATGGGTTAAATCTGTTTACCACTGAAGGAACGTTATGGGATACTCTCAGAGGTAAGAATAAGATAAGACCTAGTTCTGTTATAAGTTGAAACCAAAGACTAAATTCAGTGTACTGTCACAAACCTCTTCCCATTGAAATCCAATCCCAGCCACAGCAGACATGAGGTTTCAGGTCTGGCAGCTCTTAAGGTTAACTTTGCAATCTTCTTAGTGTTCAGATGTGTGTAAAATGTAATTTAAGAAATAAAAAAGCTCTTCAATTTTACATAGATGCTTTTTCCTGCAGTATGTCTGCTAATACTGCAACAGAAACATGTTTAATGAATGTGAGTTCTCCATGTTAAAAGCATGGTCTTAACGTTTCAGTGCTGTTTCTTTTCTTGTTATGTGTTTGTTAGTAAGTGTGTTCTTCCTTCCATGCTAGAGATAAAGCTATTTAATAAATTAATTTTCTTACATACTCTACTTAGCCTCTTATATTTGTTGTTTTAGTCCGCAAATCCATAATATCTCAAGTCTGGTTCAGATGCATACAGCTTATTTGTGCTTTATCTGTTAAGCAGCTAGACATTTCTCTTCCACAGAACCTATTCTTCAGTGGGAACTTGCTGGAAAAATATCCCCTAAAGACCTTGATGCTGTAATACCTTATGCAATAAAAGTCACATTGTCAAAATCTTCTTGTGCTAATGATGTGGTAGACATTGCTCTCATCTGTAGTGCTACAGTTCATGGTGAGTGTAGCTCTCTCTGCTTTTACAAATGCACAATGAATCTAACAAGTGAAAAGCAATGAATATGTGAAAGAATTGATATATTCTGAGTTAGCTATAATTTATCAAATTACTCTCTGCAGTTTGCTGTGTCCTTTTTCCAAAATCAGTTTAGCCAAGGAAACAGTCTGGTATAATGCTTTAATTAAAATTCAAACATAGCCAGATAATTAAGTTGAAGTATATTCTCTATATTTTAATGTGTTTTATAGCTCGCATACATTCTCACTCTTCCTACTGAGTGTTATTCCTTTGTTTAAAAAAAAAAAAAAGGGAAGAAAAAAAAAAAAACCTAAGGGGGAACAGAAATATTAAAAAAACACAAATGAAATTATCTGAGAAAGGTAGGAAAGGTCATTTGAAGTCTAGGGCTATTTAATGTAGGAAACAAAGGAGGAAGTTAGTGGTGTAATATAACAAACTGCACAGGAAAGGCCTTTTGAGCATACGCTTTCAGAACAAGGGCTCTTAGTGAAGACCTTCCTCTTTGTTATAAGGGAAGTTATAAATAGTTTGTTGAAATCAGTGTCTCCTTATGTGTAGGGACAAAGAGTTATTTGATTTTCTTGCAAAGGGCTATGGCTTTTTATACAGATGACAGGCCCGATGTCAGCTGCTGTTGTTCTCTTAGGTGGGATTAATCTCTGGATTTGTTTATGTACAATATGGGTATTAATCCTGGCTCATTGCTTAAACTCTTTGTAGTCAAGGGAGAGAAAAAAAAAACATTTTTTGAGTGCAAAGTGCTTCTCATCTAACTTTAAATGTCTGTCTTTGGATAAACATATTTATCCAGACTGTCTCTCTGGATAAAGTGTTAACTTGTGTCTGTGATACGTCTCAGGGCTAAAATGATTTTAAAATCTTTTCTTTTTTCTTGTGCAATGTTAAGCACAGACAGTTTGCATGAGATAATAATAAGAAAAATTGTCAGTTCTGTTAATTTGTTGATTAAACACAAGTGATAGTTACAAAATCACTTGTGAGACATAATAGTTAAATGCTGGAAGAGGAAGTTTATCTTTACAAAACATTTTGGAACACTCTAGGTTCAAGGTAACATACAACTTACTTCATCAGAGAATGAAGTAATAGAAACTTACAATTTTTATGTTTTTCATATAAACATTTATATTTTTATATAAACAAGGACAATCCAATCTTTTGCTCACTCCAGTTTAATTTCTCTTTCTCATGTTGGTCCCTAATTCCTTGTTGTTCCCTGAGTCTCATGTCTCTTCCTTATCGCATGTCAGGCACCAGAGGTGCTTCACTGTCTAACCCAAATACACGTGCCTGCCATTCCAATATAAAAGTCATTTCCAGTCCCGTAACGATGTGCTGATGGGCTCTCTAGCAATGTGCTCAGTGCTCAACAGGGCTGTGCTGCCATCCAGAGGGACATGAACAGGCTGAAAAATTGGCTGACAGGAACCTTAGGCAATTCAACCAAGGTAAGCGCAAAGTCCTGCGCCTGGGGAGGAACAACCCCAGGCAGCAGTTAGGACAAGCTGGAAAGCAGCTTTGCAGATAAGGACCTGGGGGGTCCTGGTGGACACCAAGTTGAACAGGAGCCAGCAGTGTGCCCTTGCTGGAAAGGCAGCTAGTGGTATCCATGGCTGCATTAGGTAAAGCATTGTTAGCAGGTGGAGGAAGGTGCTTTTAAGCACAAAGCACAATCTGCTTTTAAGGACAAATAGGCTGTACAAAGAAATTAAACCAATTCAATCATTTATTCATCTATGAAGTCTGTTTAGTGTTTGATTAGTTTAATTGCAATGGAGGGATAGCAGAAGATTTCTCAAGTTAAAAAGGTGGTTTTTTTCCCCTTCATTTTCAAAGAAAACCATCTGTTATTTATATAGCATAAGTAAGGAAAACAATTTGGAAATGAGAAAGAAGATTCTACACATGTATAACTCGGCAGAGCTTGCTCTTGCCATCGAGATAACGAACAACACCCATTCTCGCATCTTCCACTTTAAAATGAAACAGGTGACACTTAGCTTTTCCCAGTAAATTTTGATTAGCATGAGTTATAAATTTGTTTTGATGACAACACAATTGTTTCACTAATTCTCTGTGTTGCCACAGAACTTGTGAAACCCATAGTCATAGTGGAGACTGTGTAGATAGCCTGCCTGTCACATACGCTTTTTCTTGTCTGCTAGGCTGCTGGGTTGCTTTGCAATTCTCTCACAAAATTAGAGGTCAGTACAAGAGGAACATGTTTAAATAAGGCTTTCTTCACTGTCATTCCTTCATTCCTGATGCAATATTTTGAAATTCAGTGCTAGAGTAAAAAACTCAGTGATAGCAAATGGAAAGTAAGGTGAATAGCAGCAGGTGTTGGCTGTTACATTAGAGAGGTGAGTTGCAGAATACAAACAAGAAGGGAATGGGAAGTTAGAAGCTCTGTTTCCCAGATAAGAATAAGTGCGGCAAGCAGTAAAGTTTTTGTGATCTTCTGCATATACCATTGTAGCTGCTTCCAGGAATCCAATACGGAACAGACAAGAAATTAAAGTTTGGGCTGTCCAAGTAGCTCCCTATAATTTCTGTAAACTTTGAGCAGCTCTCAAAACTGGGAAATTCTATCTAGAGTCTAATGTCTAAATATCATGGAATTTCTTCCAATTTGTCACAAAAATATGTGAAAATCAGTAATGTTCGATCCATTCTACAGATGGTTGGTTTTGCTAAAATAAAATTTTCAGTGTTTTTCCTTTCATTTTCTTTATTTTCCAAAGACTTTGCTGGTAGGAATGCAGTTACTGAATGATGAACAAATACATTTATTGCTTATTATACCAGAAATTACTGGAGCTCAGTCTTTATAAACTACTATTTAATAACAGGTCTCCCCATTTGAGAGCTCATGTGCAGAATCGTGCTGGCATCTTTGGTTTCAAACTCCTGCGTTTTGTCCGATAACGCCCTGTTTCTTTCAGCATTGCTGCTGCTCATATTTGTGTCTCATAAAATATCTGGTTTTCATATTACATTTCTTCTGCAGGTTGGCTTTAACTTTCCTAGATTGAATCCTTGAGAGAGATACATATTTTTTTAAATTGTTCTTTTTTTTTTAAATAAAATTCTAAGACCTTTAGGTGACTTCTCAGTGCTCATTTATGCCTGCAAACTCTCCTAATTAGTGTCTAGACACCTTAATACTACCATTTCCTGCCAATATTGGAGATTTTTAAAGAAATGGCCTGGCACTAATCACTATGTCATTACATGAGAAGTCCTCACAGTCTCGGCTGTTGACAACTTACTCCAGAGAAGTGATTTTCTCAGTGTCTCCGTTGCGGTGCTAGTGGTGCCATTGGGGTTAGGAGGTGTTACTAAAATCTTTGCTGTCATGCAATTGCGCAAGTGTACAATTAATTAGAAGTTCTTGATAGTAGTCTTGTGCCTGGTCTAGTGCTTAGTATTGTGTCAGGAGTTACTTTGAATAGAACTCAGCATTTGTGTATCAAAACAATTGGCTTTCCAAGCATTGTAGATTGTCACTTTATTTACTTTGTACTCTTTACCTAACTTTCAGCTGATGTGGCCAAGACATTTCCAGTGAATGTTTAGAATAAGAAAACCATGTCTTTTACTTGTGAAATACCCAGGTATATTGACTTGTTGTATTCCTCATATTCAATTTATATGAATTGTTCAGCTATGTATTTTTTTCTAGCTAGATACTGATGTCCTTGCTTATTAATTAGTACTACTGAAAAAGAGACCTGATGGCAAGGGAAAAATGTCCCATCTGTGAGTATTCTTCTTCTATGGTATTTCATTAATACTGACTTCAAGTTCAAGCAGACATTGCTTCAATAGAGGAATGGCTTGTAAAACTCGGAATGCCTCATGGGTTAAATCTGTTTACCACTGAAGGAACGTTATGGGATACTCTCAGAGGTAAGAATAAGATAAGACCTAGTTCTGTTATAAGTTGAAACCAAAGACTAAATTCAGTGTACTGTCACAAACCTCTTCCCATTGAAATCCAATCCCAGCCACAGCAGACATGAGGTTTCAGGTCTGGCAGCTCTTAAGGTTAACTTTGCAATCTTCTTAGTGTTCAGATGTGTGTAAAATATAATTTAAGAAATAAAGAAGCTCTTCAGTTTTACACAGATGCTTTTTCCTGCAGTATGTCTGCTAATACTGCAACAGAAACATGTTTAATGAATTTGAGTTCTCCATGTTAAAAGCATGGTCTTACATTTCAGTGCTGTTTCTTTTCGTGATATGTGTTTGTTAGTAAGTGTATTCTTCCTTCCATGCTAGAGATAAAGCTATTTAATAAATTAATTTTCTTACATACTCTACTTAGCCTCTTATATTTGTTGTTTTAGTCCGCAAATCCATAATATCTCAAGTCTGGTTCATATGCATACAGCTTATTTGTGCTTTATCTGTTAAGCAGCTAGACATTTCTCTTCCACAGAACCTATTCTTCAGTGGGAACTTGCTGGAAAAATATCCCCTAAAGACCTTGATGCTGTAATACCTTATGCAATAAAAATCACATTGTCAAAATCTTCTTGTGCTAATGATGTGGTAGACATTGCTCTCATCTGTAGTGCTACAGTTCATGGTGAGTGTAGCTCTCTCTGCTTTTACAAATGCACAATGAATCTAACAAGTGAAAAGCAATGAATATGTGAAAGAATTGATATATTCTGAGTTAGCTATAATTTATCAAATTACTCTCTGCAGTCTGCTGTGTCCTTTTTGCAAAATCAGTTTAGCCAAGGAAACAGTCTGGTATAATGCTTTAATTAAAATTCAAGCATAGCTAGATAATTAAGTTGAAGTATATCCTCTATATTTTAATGTGTTTTATAGCTCACACACATTCTCACTCTTCCTACTGAGTGTTATTTCTTTGTTTAAAAAAAAAAAAAAGGAAGAAAAAAAAAACTAAGGGGGGAACAGAAATATTAAAAAAAACACAAATGAAATTATCTGAGAAAGGTAGGAAAGGTCATTTGAAGTCTAGGGCTATTTAATGTAGGAAACAAAGGAGGAAGTTAGTGGTGTAATATAACAAACTGCACAGGAAAGGCCTTTTGAGCATACGCTTTCAGAACAAGGGCTCTTAGTGAAGACCTTCCTCTTTGTTATAAGGGAAGTTATAAATAGTTTGTTGAAATCAGTGTCTCCTTATGTGTAGGGACAAAGAGTTATTTGATTTTCTTGCAAAGGGCTATGGCTTTTTATACAGATGACAGGCCCGATGTCAGCTGCTGTTGTTCTCTTAGGTGGGATTAATCTCTGGATTTGTTTATGTACAATATGGGTATTAATCCTGGCTCATTGCTTAAACTCTTTGTAGTCAAGGGAGAGAAAAAAAAAACATTTTTTGAGTGCAAAGTGCTTCTCATCTAACTTTTAATGTCTGTCTTTGGATAAACATATTTATCCAGACTGTCTCTCTGGATAAAGTGTTAACTTGTGTCTGTGATACGTCTCAGGGCTAAAATGATTTTAAAATCTTTTCTTTTTTCTTGTGCAATGTTAAGCACAGACAGTTTGCATGAGATAATAATAAGAAATCCACCATGTTCCAAGAAAAGGACTCAGGCTTGATATCAATTGTTATTCCAGTTACAAAATAAATCTGAAGCCAGCTGATGGTTTTATGTCAAAATGACTCAGGTTGATAAATCTGGGTAAAAGAAGTAAACCTGCATATTTCTTTGTAGAGGTTAAGCACAGTAACAGCAACAGATAAGACACAGAAGTTTGAAATGAGCTTCATTTTTATTCCAGTGGTCTCAACCAGCCTTTACTTGGGACTCAGATAGGCAGCAGTTCTATAAGTTACTGAAGCATTTGAAGTCTCAGAATTTCTAGATATCATTCTGATGTGTCCTTTTCATCCTAATAGTGTTTTTACCTGAATAGGGAGTTCTATATCTGTTCTGTGCAAAAAAATATATTTCCTAAACAGTTTGACAGTAGAGGAGAGATTTTTAAAATAAATCAATAAATCTCTCTTTCATGTCAATGTCAGTTGTTCAGGGTTTTTTGGGTTTTATTTTTTACTTTGTAGGTGTTAGCTGCACTGGATTTGCGTATGAGGAAACAGAGTGGTTCAATATGACCAAAAAACTGTGTATGCAACTGGATGGTGGTAAATTTTGATTTCAGAATGTTTTAGCTTGGCAAATATGGTAGGGAGATTATACCAATAGGATTGGGGAGGGAAAAAAAGGTAAATAAATAGTATTTATTTATTTATTTTAAAACACATAGACCTTCTCTGAATGTGAAACAAAAGCAATACTATTTTAAGTGAAGTATAACCTGAGATCAACTGTTCTAATTTTAACTAAATTTGTTTAATGATTATAAGAATTAAAAAGAAAAAAAAAATAAGGGGGCAGAGTGGTTTGTACTGGTGGAACCAAACGTTCAGCAAAGAGCAAAAATAAGTTGTGGTTATATATATATATATATATATATAATGGTTTATCAGAACAATATCTTCAATTTGCTATATCGAGTAGAGTAATGAATATGAGCTCCCAGATGCTTCTTCTAAAGTTATTTTGTAAGTTACCTTTAAGAATCAAGGCTGAAGATCAAGGCACTTAAATGATTGTAGCAAATGGTAACTAAATGTTTGTATATTTTTATTGTCTCAGTTTATTTGATCAGTTCTGGTTGTTTGATTTTATCAATGTTACTTGCATTATGGCATCTGGGTCACTGTATGAATAATATTGTGTTCTTTATCTATATACCTGGAATTACAGAGATTTTGATGATTCGGTTGTGGAGAAATTTTACATTTGTTACTCAGCATAGTCTTGTTCTGTTTAGGAGTGTTCATTTAAAGGAAGTTTGCTTCTGATTCAGCTGCTAGGATGTTATGTAAAAACAGTGTTTGTGTGCATGTAAAAGGAACTTTGACATTGGATAGTGGAAGCAATTTAGTTTGGATGCTTAAAACCTGTAGTAAGATGTATTTTTAGATATGGATCTTACCATTTTTGTGCCAATCATTTGTAAAGCACTATAGAGCAGCTGGTGGCAGGGTCAGTGTGATCCTAAACCTGCCTAGCTGACTGCATGGAGATGTCCCCCATATCCCTCCCATACAATACTGTATTATCTGAGGAGCATGCTTAGCTGTACAGTTTCAAGTGTAAGTTACTCTGCAGGTTGTTAGTCTGCATGAGCCTCCCCTCTAGCTTTGAGGGGAACTCCTGGGTGTTTGTGTGAATACTCTAGGGTAGACTTTAGGAATGTCAAATGATGCATGAAGGGCACAAAGCAACAGCTCTTCACAATGTTTATTTTTTTTCCCTCCCCAAGTCTGTGATGACCTGTCACTTGTGAATATCATCTTAACAAATCACTGTTTAATAGTTGTCACAACAATGGGTTTATTTCTTGGTGAAGGCCTATGCTGTCCTACTGGAAAAAATCTTTAAGTAACATGAAGTAGCTTTTTAACCCAGTTTCGCAAAAATTCAGCTAAACAGAAAATAAACAGCTGTAATTGTTTTCAGGGAGTTATTCTGGAACTATGACACTGTATTTTTTTCAGTTTTCTGTTTTTGTTTTGTGACAGATTACTTTTTGAAGCTCTCAGTAGATGATCATAATATTAAAGGCAGTGAATAAAGACAAGAAATCTAGTGTTCATCTTTCAAAAAAGTACATAGTGTTGTCTAAAGAATAAATTTTATACATGAATTTACCATATTGTCAAAGTCTTTTGAAATAATTATGACACTTCCAGCATTCATTTATTATTATTTTGTACCTTTTGCAGAAGGAAAAAATAAATCTTGCACAGGAAATTGAGCATGAGTTTACTAATTTCCAGCTGCTCAAACAGCCAAGTTTTCAATGATTTATTTATTTATTTATTTTTTTATCTGAGTGATTTGAAATCCAGGTAGCAAGGTTGATTAGTTCTTCATTTTGAAGATACATTTTTTTCAGTTTGGTATATAATCAGGATATATATAATTCATTAGAAGAAATGCTAAGGATCAGGCACTGTTCTGCATGCATTATTCCTTTATTTAATATGATTTTTAAGTAATATTCTTTCTTGTATTTGTTTCCTGTTAATTGTAGACATATGTTTCCTTTGAATTGCATTTTCTTTCAAATTTGCCATCCTGCATAGTCGTTTCCTTGACAGACCATTCTATATATAGAAATGATCATTTTATGTACAGAAGAGGCAATTACATTTAACTTGGGAAATAATATGTTGCTAATCTTCACAGTGGGTATTCATGAGTACTGGTGATATTAACTGAGGCAGAATTTGGAATCAGATGTAATAAAGTCACCTTAAGAAGGACTTGTGATCCCCAAAGCCCGTTTTCTTCAGCTGTATCATTTGGGCTAATGAAATATACACTTTCCATAAAAATAGCCTGCTTGTATTCCTGAACTGCTACAGGCACAGTAACGGAGCTGCAACAACAAAATTAACACAGAGTTCTGGTACTGCTCTCCACTGTGCGTTAGTGGCTTTTTCACAACAAACTTAGTTCTGCCTTCAGTGCTGTCTGTGTCAGTAAAGGAAGTGCAGGACACAGCACAATCGAGAAAAATACCCATACAGCAAAGTGCATTGCATTTCTGAGCAAACATCGTCAGTGATTACAGATTCTGCAGTGATTTTTAGCTGTTGAAATTGTGAAATTGAAGAAGTCTTTTTTTCTGAGTGTATGAGAAGTTGTCATTTCAGAAAGGCTGACGTTTGTTGGATTCTTACAGGACTGCAAAGGTAGTCTTTCTGCCAAATTTCAAGTCTTTATGGGGTACACAGTGCCACAAGAGCTTTTACATAAGTTGTATATTATTATGGAGATTATTAGTATTTAAGGTCACATTCCAATAGTATCCAGAAAATGCACAATGAAAATAGAAAAAGACATGTAAAGCTAGGTAGGCTGTGAAGAGCTAAGAAAGGTAATTTGAGATGTGGACAAGGCGAGGCTGGTCAGCAAAAACCTTCTGAGATTGGAGCTGTTCACATACTGATTCTTTCTTCCCAGAAAAGGAAAATGCAATCAAGATCTTTGAAAAGCTGGTATACTCTAATCCTGAATTGTCCTTTCCTTTCATGGAGTGTATATCTCCAATTCCTAAACTTTGGCTAATTAAAAAATAATAATCTTTAGTTAAATTTTATACAGTGCTATTTCAAGATTATTTGTTTTAAAAGATCAAACTGGATCAATTTTCTAAGACAAAAAGCAGCTACATTATTCTTAAATTTTGTTACAAGTATATGTAAGGTGATTCTGCAGGGTTCACTTAGCAGCAAGTTTTTATGGGATATATGCTGTAATCATATAACTTAACACATCATGTTAAAATGGAAGTGCTGACCATGCCATGGATTCTACCTCTAATGGTGAGATTGCTGTAGGTAACGTGAATTTGTTAATCAATGAGGAATTTTAAGCTTGTTTATGAACATTTTAAACTGAAGCTACCAGGCAGATTGTATTGTTTTGTGGTCTTTCAAATAGCAAAGATAACAATTTTTCAAAATTAAGGTCGTGATTTGCCCACAGAAATGCTAAAAATTAGTAAGCAAATTTTAACTCTTTGCTTTGCTTTCCTTAGGTAAAAATGGATATAGAAGCATTGATGTGGAAATGACAGTAGTGATCCCAGAGAGCAGTAGCTTCATAATCACAAGAATTCTGGGCAGTAAAACAGCTTTAGGAGAGCCCACCATGCCTGACAAGGTGCCTTTTGACAACAGCTTTGTATCCAAGCAATGGTTCTTGCATCACTTCACTATTAATGGGAAAAAAAAAAGGGATTTGAAGTTCAAAGGATGCAGATATTTAATGCAAGACTATAATAATGTAACAAAGAATACTATTAAATACTTGGAACCAAACAAAATCTATACTTCCAGATTCAGAGCAGTCCCTCAACTTGCAGGTAAGCGACTTAATATTTAGTCCTTTATTAAGCATATGTTTTGTGTGCAATACATGAAATGGCCATTAGCTAGTTTGTGTGACTTTGCACAGCCTGATAATCTCAGCAAATGTAAACTGTAGGTAGACTTTTATGAAAGTAAAATTCAGAAAGAACAAAGGAAAATGTTAACAGTAAGGAGGTTTAGAACATTTTTACATTTTTTTACTGCTTTTCTATGGTTCTTGATGATGTGCCTGCTTGTATATGAAATGAGTGTATGTGGAATTATTTTAACTGTGTGAAAAATATTGTGGATTTTGGTGAGATTTGTCTTGTAAAGCAAACTATTTCTACTGGTAAAAGTTTGCATGGTTACATTGTTTGGGAGGAGATTAACATAATCACTAAGATAAACATCTCTCACTCAGACTTGAGAAGGATAATTCTGCAATAACTGGTGTTGACTAGTTGAAGTTGGAATTTACTGTGACTGGACATTTGTTGAAAATATAAGCATATAGTAGTGTCATCACTAGTGTGCAAATCACTAAGGAAAATAGCATCTAGGTAAGGATTTAACATTCTAAATCAGGAGGACGAATCACTTCAAAGACCTTTCCTAAAGATTACAGCATTTATGAATGCAGGTAAATTTTGGGAAATTAGACAGATTATGCTCTTAGATCCCCAAGGCACATTTGAAAATCCCAGCTCTCACGTGTGGAGAGGAGACTGAGTCCTGTCCTGTGTGCCTGATATAATGTGAACTACACCGAACCTATCTGGGGAGGCAGGAAGGAATTCAGGGTGTTCTTGACACCACACTACTTTATCCTTCACGAGCAAGCACCGTGCTGATATCAGAGAGTAATCAGAGATATCAGCACCCAAGATTTGTAGTTGATCATGCAGGGAGTAGGTGACTTGCCAATACCCCTGATAGTTCCATAAGACTATTCTTTCATGGAAAAAGTATGCACACCCTTCAGGAATGCTAAATTCTTGATAGTTTCAGGCCCAATTACTAGTTTCAGTGGTACCTGTCTGACATTTCTGCCAAGAAAAAACAAGCAACGGTGCTGCTGCCACTGATGCTTGTGTACACTTCAGATGTACTGACAATCTTGCTCTGATCGCTGTGGCCTGAATTGTTCCCTCCCATAGCTACCAAATGAATCCATCTTCTGCATATAAGCTCTTCATTCTGGGTTCTCACTCGCAGCACAATGACTGTGCAGCAATAGTGGAGCTCTGGGCTCTGATCTTAGGCGTATTGTTATTAGTCACTGAAGTAAGAAATGAAAACCAGTTCCAGCCATCAGCCAGGAACTTAGGACTCTCTTTTTCCCCTGCAGTGCTATCACGTTAAACCATCATGCTCCCTCATGCATGCTGTATTTCTGGCTTCATTTCCCTGCGTACATGGCTAACAGCAAGTATTTCAGCAATAGAAAAGATGGAGACAGCATGTGCTCACCTCACTGTGGAGGAAGTCGAACACAGGGCTTGTACTTTCCGGGTGAGTGCTCTGACTAGCAGACTGTACTGCCAATGGTCAGCACGCCTAGCAACAGCTGGTTTTGGAAAACTAAAGTAGCTACACATACATCTGAAAACGGAAGAGGGGCACTTGTAACCTGACTCAATGTGCCAACCTCACAGAACTCCTTAGGAAATTGATGTGCCACTCCACTTACATTTGTATCCCTACTAACTTCTGTGAGAGCTTGGTGGTTACTTGCACAGGGCAGAGCAGCCTGGTAATGCTCAGAAGCAGTGTAGAAAGAACACAGCAACAAAAGCAGTGGTCACAAAAGGAAAAACAGGAAATTCCATTTAAACATGAGAAAAAATATTTACTACGAGGATGGTAAAACACCACCTATGGACTCTCCATCCTTGGAAATACTGAAAAACAGACTGGACAAGATCGAGAGCAGCACCTTTTAGTGGGTGTGTTTTGTGCAGGGGATTTAGACTAGGCAGTCTCCAAAAGTCCCTTCCAACCTCAACTATTCTGTGAACACTGGGAATTTGAAGGCCAAACAGAAAGGCAGACTCTGGCTTCACGCTCAGCTTTTGGTGCTTGAAAGTCAGATAAATCCTACTTCAAGTGCCCAAGTCCTCACTGAGATCAAAGCAAAGAAAACCAACTGTGAAGAGAACTTCCTTTATACTTGAATGTATTTTCTTTCATGCACTAACATGCATAAACTTAAAAAGAAGTGTGTGGGAGTGTGTGTGGTGTGTGTGTTAAAAAAGAAACAACAAAAAGAGGGAGGGAGCCAGCTTGTAAGAAAGAACCAAATCCAAGGTCTGGAGAGCTCAGAGCAGTGGAAATCAGAAAATTTTTAAATCAACACTTTGTACAGATTTTAAAGTGTGAAATAAGTAGACATGGAAAGGCTACAGACAAAAAAAATAAATATGCTTCCACAGTTACTTTCATTATCCTTGGCTACAGTACAATAAAGGACTAGTTAGCCAGTTGGCCAAACTGGTAAAGAAGCAATTACTGGTATTGTGGAGGGAATACACATAGAGTTGTGATGAAGAAATTTTCTTTATTCCATTCACATAGCTTTGAATGCAAGTAAGTTCTAGAGGTTGGGTTAATTTTTTTTCTTTCCTTGGGATTTTCTTCAAGTACAGAGTACTGAATGTGTGTCTTCACTTCCTTGCTCAATTTCACAGCCCACCCAATGTTTCAAATACGATTAATAAACTTTGTTGTTGGCAATCCATCACTACTGGAAGTGAATGCAAAAGAGGACTGGGATGAAATGGATAGTTACACGCTGGAATTCTCTGTTTGCAGGAAACATTACAGGCCAGTAAGGGCAGACAATTCATTCTAAGCAATAGCCATTCTTCCACCAGTCTTTTATTCTGAAAGGTTATTCAAATACAGCATTATTTCATTCTGAATAGTTCTGGTAAATGGGGGGGTTATCTTGAGTCCAAAAAAGTAATTATTTATTTATATAGTGTGAAAAATAATTATGTACATTTTTACTGACATTTCCCGATCATTTTTTCTATGCAATATCTTTGGACAGAACATTAATATATGTCCAAAAAGCATTCCTCTACATAATGAATATTGTTCAAAATATGGAATTTCAGGTTGGAGTATTCCTCTTCTTTTTTTTTTGTTCATTCTCATTTCTTTATTATTACTTCTTGCAATTCTGTCATATCATCCTCTAAACAGCCAGTTTCTTTCCAAACTTTCTCAGTTTGGAGTCCTTTCCTATTTGATTACATAAAGGTGTGCATTTAATAATAAATAGCACATGAGATGTAGTTGAGAAAGACTGAAGGAGATCAAACTATAGCCATTGGGTGAGAATGTCTTCTGATGGAATGGAACTACCTTGATATAGCAGGGAAATCTTAGATGGGTAATGGAAGATTTCAAGAACTAGAAAATAATCTGTACTCTCTCATACTGACATGTCGTTAGAAAAGGCCGTAGAAAAAAATTGGTTAAAGAAATATCAAATAACTGCCAGGGCATAGAATGGTCGTTCAAGAATTTTAAACATGGAATTCTTCACTTGAAAATTGTGATGTGTAACTTATAATTTCAATCAGTCAGGAGACCAGAAGATGACAGACATGCCACCAGTTTTAAAAAACTACTTCAAGGGGGATCTGAGGAACTACAGTACACAAAGTCTGACTTTCATGGGTGGCAAACTGATTGAAATTATTGTAAAATAGAACTAGTAGAAAATAAATTTAAATATGAGGGTCAAAATGAATATTATTATTATTATTATCTTCTTATGAAGTGAGTAGAGAACAAAACAGGAAAACATCACAATGGTATTGTACCAATACAAAATGTCAAATGCATGCACTTCTGGTCATTCATCTCAAAGACCAATGTAGTAGCACTGGATAAGACGCAGAGAAGGTAAACAGTGGTGATCAGAAACAATTAATGGGTTGTATGTAAGGGAAAGTGAATAGGACATTCCTTCATGGAAAAGAAATGATTAAATGTTGATAGGGCATAAAATCAGTGGTATAAAGGTGATTTATTGTTTCTCAGAAGCTAGTAATTTGAAACAAATGAAAGGAAACACTTCTTTTTTTACATGTTCCTGAACTGAATTGCTGAACTCATTGCTAGAGGATGCTTTGGAAATCAAAAGTATAGATAAGTTTGAAATGGGAGGATATGTTTATTGTCTGCTATTGAATTCAGTGGTCCAAAATGCTTTAACAACTTATTGTCAGAAAAAAGGACCATTCTGTATTATCCTGTTTCTTGTATTCTTTCTCTGAACAGTCAAAACTGGTCACTGTACAGAATGCTAAAATAGATGGACCTCTGGTTTTACCAGTGTGGCAGTTCTTGGAGTCTTGTGACAAACACTGTTTCTTTGACTGTGTTCAGTGTCACACTGAGGCAACATCAGTTGAGCAATCTGAGAAGTTCAGTATAAAAATAACACCCTTTTCAAAGTATTATTTCCGTTTGTATCTACCAGTCCTCTACTGTGGCAGGCATTGCCAGTAGCTAAAAATACACAAGCCCATAAATAACATCAGCACAAATCATGCGTGGCAGTGATCTGCTTGTACCATACTTGTCCACATAATTTCTGTTATCAGTTTACCAATTCATAATTGACAACTGTTTCCCCCAAGTACTCTGGTAAAAGCATGGCACTGACACATACACTGAAAACTAAAAGTCAGGCTTTGTTACATTAAAAGTAAAACTATTAATTCTTAAAAGACACCCGGCTAAGCACGTTCTGTTATAAGGCCATTCCTAACAAAAAGAGGGATCAATTAAATGATCTTCTGATCGTTACCACAGGAGCATTACAAAAGCAGAAAGTCAGTTTTGAAATGAGTAGCACCATGATAAAGAAATTCAAACCAGTCCCTTTATACCCTTGCACTAGGTTAGTAGGCAGGGGGAACAAACTCTGGAATGCAGACACATCTGCAAGTACAAACATGGTATTTACTACATTTTTTTAAATGGCTATCTTTGTTTTGGTAGTACTAGTTTAGTTTCACAACATAACTACCTATAGGGGAAATCTACAATAGCTGTAATTATTCCAAAAGCATCATGTATTTGTGATACAGTAGCATATAACATAACACTGAAGAGTGGCAGCGTATGCGGGAAATCAATACATTTCTTCAGTTCCAATGACTGCTGAACTGTCCATACAGAAAGATCCAAAAGATGAAAATGGTTTTCCTCACCTAAAAGACCTGCCAGTAAGAAAGCTAAGCAGCCATTAGGTGGTGCATAGGAATTGGTACAGAAAGGGAAGGACTTCTTACCTTGTGCATTCGTTTTTGCAAAAGAACCAGGAGCATGTGTATAATTATGTGCATGTTTATCTGAAGAAGTTGTCAACAACAGCCTACCAATTTCTATAGTGAGAAAGCATTGTGCAGAAATAAATCAATGTGCAAAATCAGACTGAAAAAGTGCATAAAATGAGTCTATTTTTAATGTGTGCTAAAATATGCCTTTTGCTATTTAGGTTGAATAAATTAAGCTGCTGCTTTCCATGTAACCCCATGACCTCCCAGGGCTTTTATTTTCAGTACAGTATTTTGAAAAAAATGAAACTTCCCTCAGGATCCCTAAGTTCCTCTGCTATGAAAGATCTCAACTGAGATAGCTGGAGGCAAGAAACAGCACAGTTCCCAATTATGATACCATTCGCTGTACTACTATTAGAAAAGCACCACTTATTGTCATTCCATAAACATCTCCTGTTGAAAAGGCTGAAGGTTTCTTTTGCAAACAAGTTTTTCTTTCATTTTGTGAAATTCATGGTCTTGAGTTTGAAGTATTACAGAACTGTGTAATTTGTCCTGTGTTTAAAATGCAACTGATTAACAAAACTTGTATCTCATATTAAACCCTTATTTCTAATTTCATTGCCTAAATAAGACATATATTCTTCACCTCTTTGATTTAAAACTAAGACAAGCCTGTAAAAGTGACATATACACTAAAGATCTCTAGGGTTCAGTCACAGGGGACTGAAAGCATCTGATGTCTTCTGAACATGGTTTCTGAGCAGTGTCAGGTAGAGGTTAGAGATCACCTGAAAATCCTGAGTCTGAAGGAAGTATCAAGAAATTATGGCCATGTGTTAAATCACATAATCCATATGAGCAGCAAGCACCTGTTGGCTCACTTGTCACTGCTGATGTAATGGCTAAGAATAATAAAGAAAAAAGATAGTTCTTTTTCTCTGAAGGATGTCCTGAAAACCAAAGTATTTGATATAGATGAATGATTTGCTTTGGGTTTTTTTGTATGCTTTGGAGTTTAATATCATACCGTTTCTTCTGTTGTACTATTCTGACATTAAGAATAACGTTTTATCTTTATCATTCTTTATGCACAATAAAAGTATACTTAATCGACATGCCTCTGTCTTATGGTGTGTTTATATGCAGGTAAACTACAGACCAGTATCTGAGAGAGAGAACAGGTATTCCAGTTGGTGAAGACATTCATAATGCAGATCCCAGCACACTAAGAATAAGAAATTACCGTAAGGATTCAAAAGTAAGTCTTCTTTAGTAATTTCATGGTTACTGAACATACCTTAAAATGAATTATTTTGCCATCATTTATTGCATCATTTAATGCATATTGCATTCTTTGTTTTTCTACAACGTAGTTTAATAATCAGTATTTTGAAAAGCAAACTGTACAGACAGGACAGTTCAGTGGTGTGCTTAGTGCAGCCTGTTTTCTTTTAAGTAAGACCTTTTGGTTACTCACTGTTGGAGGATGCTTATTTTTATATCATGCTCTGAAGGATGACAAGGTGCAAAATTATGAATATTACATTAACAGAGAGGATAGACAGTGAGACAGAACAGGAATTGAAATATAAAATCAGGTAACTTCAATGTAAACCTTTAAACCATAGTCCTTAATGAGGAAAGCACCTGTGCCAGAGTTTCCACTTCAAATCTATTCTCATCACTACTGGCAGAGGTACTGATATAAGATGTCATGAGTTAAAATAGAAAGACAGGAGAGCATATCTATAAACCTTGCTCTTTCCCTCCCAAAATGCTGTTGTTAAAACAACTAACATAGAGTGCCAGTGATAATAATGCTGAATTTGTAAGACATATGGGAAAAATACAGCTTTTTAATCAACATTTTCAAACAGAGACTTTTAAACAGATCTTTGTTTTGTGTGTTAATAAACCTAAAAAGTTAAAACAGAGTTGACACCATACCAAGAAGTAGTGAAAGTTTTGTGGTTCTTCTGTGAAGATGTCACGTGGAATGTACTCACAGGGTTTTTTTAACTCATCCCTGCCCCTCTATGTTCCTGGCTTTTGCCTACACCACAAAAAGTTTCTGAACTTTACAGATCTCTTCTTTATAGACACTTTAAAACTACTAAAGCACTGGTTCACTTTCTGCTTGTCCCAGAAAAGGGAAAGGCCCTTTAGATGGCTTGTCACCGTACTGTGAGTTGGAAGAAATAGAACCTTTGGCAATGAGATAAGCTGGGGCTGACTAAAGAATCTCACGTCAGCAGCTGGGCCATTCAGGCAGGGCTGGCTTGAGGTGTAAGTACAGAAGTAGCAGCTGCTCAGGCCAGAAATTCACGGGGGCAGCAGAGGAGCTTCCCCAGACCATCCTCCCCAAAGAACTCCCTTCGTACCTGTAGGCTCGGGACTCACTGCTTATGCCCTTGGCCCCAGTACGCACCTGCCTTCATTCCTGCTGCTGTGCTACCGAAGGGAAAGGCCCACACAAGTAGAGGTATTCCATCCAGCAATGAAAATTTGGAACATGGCATTGGGGTTCATCTTTTTCCTTGCCTTCCCTTCTCCTTCTTGGTTTGGGCAAGGGAGTTGGATCCATCCAGTGTTGGTCTTTTTGGTTTCCAAAGAGTCTTTTAGGAATTCGAAATACAGTTCATTTTTCTTCCCTAATGGCACAGTTTTCTGCTGGAAAATCCTGTTTCATCAAAACAAAGAATACCGTCAACATTTTGACAGAAAATTATTGTGAATAACTTCTTCTGTAAATTCTTAGTAAAGAAACTGAGATAGAATTAGTTTTCATGTCTTCCTACAGATTCCTGAATTGTATAAGAAGCACGCTAACAAGTCATCTCGAACTGAATGCAACTGTACCTTGGCTGAGAAAATATCCTCACTTTCAGCTTTCTCAGACTGTACAGAGAAGGTAAGAAATAAAGCATAAGTATCAAAATTACTGCCTCTAAGATAAATTCTGGTACTTGGCCAGACACTAACCTGTATTAGAGTAAGAACCGTTCAAGGAAAATTGTGCTTGAATGAAGGAGACATTCCAAACCACCACCAGGGCTTGAAAGGCCTAATGAATACCTAAAATAACTCGAGCAGGTTTTCCTTTAAACGTAGACATATAACAATATACATCTTAAATTTCAGGTTCTAGGAATGAAGTCTCCAGTTACAATGCTTTGAATCTGTTTCCATCTTAAGCATTTCAGGTCCATTAGTAATCTGTCATTTCCTTATTTTCTCACAGTTACTGAAGTCAACCAAAGGACAGACTGGGAAGTCAAAGGTAAGGATAATTTGGAATTTGAAATTATAGAAAAATTTTTACCCCAATGAGTCCATGACAAAACCCAGTAATTTCAGTGAAACCAGGAATCATGATCTTTAAAGGTCACAGAAGCCAAAAATATTTCTGAGTGTTACTCAGAATAAGACAGGAAGGAGAAGGGTAGTAAAAAACACTGAGTATATATATTTGGCTTGAGGAAGGAACCACGTTGTGTAGGACCTTGCAAGTGTAGAGTTTAGTCCTATAGCAGGGGACATGGTAAAGCAGAGATTTCAGACTAGTGATGGGTATGAGCAGCATGACAGATGAGAATATGAACTAAGCACAAATCATTTGGGTGTGCTGAAAGGAATGAGGAGAAATGGAGTAAAGGTAGGAAGAGGGCAGTTGAATGAGTGAAGGAGGGAGGTGAGCATTATTGGATCCATGGTTTCCTAGGTGAGAAGGTCAGGGAAGGGATTTAGTGCTGATCCATGTGATACATAAAAAGTAACAGGAAAGCATAAATCATAATCCCAATGATTTGGGATTATCAGAAGTGAGAAGCACAGAGGAAAGCAGGAAGGGATCAAGACTCCAGCTTTACTGACTGGAATTAGTCTTGTTTTCCTTTATCTCTAGTTGCCCTAGAATTCCCTCGTGCCTGAAAAGGACTGTGAGATTTTTAGGTGATCAGGGCTCTAGGGTGGCAGTGTCAGGGCGATCTATTGGCAGCTGGCAATTCTGTTGTCCCCATACATGTGCATTAAATTGTATAGCTATGGTACCACATATTTGAAATACTAGAAAATGTCTTGAAATCAGTAAGCCTCAAAAACCTATGAAGGCTAGTAAAAATGAGAAAACCCCAAAGTCTAATAGGCAACAAATGGAAGCGAGGAACAGGTCAGGCCCACAAATTTTCCATGCACTGCTGCAAGAATGTGAAGAATGCATCTGACACCTCCTGCTGCTGTTTATATATTATGTTCGCCAAATAAGTGGGAGGTTAGCTTGTTTATCCAGCTTACCCTCCATTACTGGGCTCCCTAGATCATGACCCCACACAGCTTCCATAGCATCCTGAGACAGCTCCGGACCCAAAGATACAAGTCCATGGGTACTGAAATGTCTCAGTCAGTATGAACAGCACCTACAGCTACCTGCAAGGAATTTGTCTGCCACTGATGGTGCTCGACCAGACTGAGCTGAAGCCTGCAAGTGACAATGCAGATATGGACCCCGCCTGACATGCTGTGTTTTTATCCTCTTTCGCATGAAGCTTCACTTTTCATATTTGGACAATTTCTCATAGTCAGCAGTTTGCTCTGTTGATCCTTGAGCATTGTATAAGAGACAGGATTCTGACCAATCCCAAAGACCTCTGTCAGTGTTGACTGCAATCTGTCATCTAATGGGAAACAGTGCTCAGTGCCTCACTGGAATCAGTTAGAACAATAAAAAGAAAATAATTAATTATCTTTCCTTGTCTGTCTGTGAAACTAAAAACTACATTAGGTACATTTAATACATCTGGACAAAATAAAAAATACCCACCAGTAGTCAAAATTGTCAGTCAACTGAAGGTCCTTATTTAAATCTTGTTTGATTGTGCTTAAGAGCAGCATGGGTATGTTCTTTCCTAGCCTTACTTTTGCTTGATTCTGCATTCAAAATTCAGCAGTTCTTATTTATTGAAAATTATATCCAGTGTTTCTGCTCAGCAAAGCCTACATTTTGTCTGTTTTGTTGTTTGGGTTTTTTCCCTGCAAAACAAGGAATCCATCAATGACAACTATGATTTCTTTTAGAAGGGATCTGGGCTTTTCCATTTCAAAGTATCAACTATTCCTGCATTTCCTCATTGTCACCTGTCCGATGAATTTCAGATACCATAAATAGACTGTAATTTATGTCATTTACAGCCACTATATGTCAATATGTCACTAGAATTGAGTGTTATTTAAAAATAACAATTTGAATATGAATTGAAATATGAAAAAAATATGAAAAACAAATTAATTACATCAAAAGCTTCACTTGTGCAAGTCCAACCTCAACTCTTTTGTTGAACAATGACCTGATTATACATTTGCAGAATCGGTTTCCCTCAAATATTGCGTTATAGCTTTCTAAACATGGTAAGCTTAACCCATTTTGGTCAAATTCGAACTACACCTAGACTGCACCTCCCAGTTACACAGAGATCTGGAACCCCTGCAGCTCTGGTCTCATCCCTGGGGCTTGTCGTGGCTCTTGACCTACCTCCTCTTACTGAGCAACTGCTACACATGACCTCCCACTCCATCTCCAGGCCTCTGCCTACTTGCAGAGAAGTTTCCACTGAAGGTACTCCTGGCCTGTGGCCCCACAGAGGTTCGCACGCAGAGGACCTTCATCGATTTATATTATTTGTTAAGGCGGTATTTATTGATAGTTGAAACACGGCCAGAAAGTGCTTTTAAAATGTTATAATTATCTCTGGTTTTCAGTTGGAAAATGATAACACACAAAGATCCAATACTGGGGGCTGGGGCTTCATGATTCAATGTTTTATAAAAAAATAGGTGTAGATAGAGCCCTTATCTCAAAACACCCGTAGTCAAAGAAAACACAAAAAGGTAGAATAGGGAACTAATGAAATGTATATAATTCTAGTTCAGCTTTTTATTTACAAAATACCATGTTGCCATAATACAATTGATACCTACTGTGAAAAAACATCTTTTGTGATATTCCACCACTGAACTTGCTTTCCTGTGGTGACCATCCACCTTCCACGTTGCAACCTAGCAATTTTGTTATGAAATACTGAAGCAGGACAAAATTTCTGCTAAGCTTCCAGATTGTTTGCATCTGAGAGAAAAAGACCATACTCTTCTACCTCTGTGCTGTGAAAAAATTACATTTTGTATTAGAAATAATAAATTCAATGCATTAAAACTTTGATATAGAATTTTAGTAATAGATGAGTAACAGATACTTTAAATATTTTATGTTTCAGATTTATGTTGATGATGCTGTGACCTTTTCTGAAAAATATTTTATTTGGATATTAGCAATTGCATTATTAACGGGCAATGTATTTGCAGCGTCTCTGAAATAAAATTATGATGGAATCATAAAGAACAAAGAAACATAAATTCAGAAGAATCTAACTAAGGATCACCGTTACAGACTTCAAATACTACAACTGTTACTTCTGCCTACATGGTGGAGCAGTGTTTTCAAATTATTTACAAGAAGAAGACTGTAAAGGTAAGTTATTCCTTTCCCTGCATCTTTATTGAACCTCTTACAGATAGTTATGTTAAAGGTAGCTCCTAATTTGATGATATAATACTAATCTTCTGAAATTTTTATTTTTTACATATGTAACTTCTCCATTAGAGCTTATAATTTCCGAATCATTTCTGAAATCTCCAGAAAGTATACATTCACAAGATTTTTTTATGCAGATGATTTCAGAAAATATAAAGAATTCTTTTCTTGCCATGCTGTTTTAGTATTGAGCACAAATAAACAGGTAGAACTGAGATATATTCTTATAGATTCTCTCATGATTATTTTCTCAGCTTCCATCACTAATGAAAATTTTAAACCTCATGAATAAATCCTGCATGTTAATTAGTTTAGACAATTGTGAGTTAATATTTAATAACTATTCAGTAATTTCTACACAGTGACAAGCTGTAGTGATGACTGATGAAATGGTGTGCACTTACACTGTCTTTGGTAGCAATGTCTAAGTGTGCTCTTAGTCGTATTTATTTAGGACTATTTATTAGTCCTGTTTATTTAGGACTAGTCCTAGTCCTGTTGGCACAGCACAGTAAGGGCGTTAGGGCCCTGCAGCGTGTGTAACTGCATTCATACTACACTTCAACGCACTGGGGTGTGAAAGCTGCCATATCCCCTTCGCACCTCACTGCTGCAGGCCTTCCTCACGCTCACCATTCCCAACCTTCTTCCTCCTGCACATCCGCTGATAATCCCCACATGCCACTAATGCCTTTACCCATCAGTCACAGAAAGTCTGTGACTTAACAGCTCTGCTTCGAGGCTGTCCGTACTCACTCTCCGCAAGACAGCCTGGTAGTAGGTTAGTACATTGGACTAGCGCTTTGGACTTCTATCATCCGTGTCACCTTGCAGCAGAGGTATTGAGCACACCATTCCAGAATAATTTAGGTTGCTATTTCTAGGTGGCAATAAGGGCAAAAATTCCAATTTTGTGTTTGGTCTACTAAGTTTCACTATTGGCTAGAGAAGAGATGCGATGTGAGGACAGTGCACATTTCCCTCCCTAAATGCCTAGCCTCTCTTACTGCAAAGCTCATCCACAGATTACAGGGCCTGGGTGTCAGGTTCTCTCTTCTGCTTTGTTAGCTTCATATGCAAAATGGAAGATACTAGAGCCAACTTAGATAATTAGTAAAGTAATCTCTCTGGTAGTTAGATGGGCTCCCAATCTGCCTGCTATTCATATTACCTAGTTGCAACTTGTACCCCAGTTGTACCTGCTCTGTGCAAGTCTCAAATTATTTGCATTTTTAAGGCCATCATTGTCACAAACACTGAAGTGACTCATAACTTTTAAAAATGAAAAAATAAGCCTGTGTTTGAGTTGCTGTCAGTACAATGGCTGATTCTAAAACACTTCCTTCAGAAAACTCATCTTCCTTCTTTTTACCAGATCATTTTTTCAGGTTTCTGACTTTTTTTTTTTTTTTACATTTATTACATCTTATTACTTACAGAAGCATTGTTATCTTCACCCGCTTTTATCCAAGAACCTGATCCTAAATTTGCACAGGTCCAGTCCAGTCATCCCAGATGACTGCTGTAATTAAAGTATCAACCTTAGTGGGACTGTGAGAGTGTGAATGGATGTGTCTATCTGGCTGTGTCCACATGCTGTTGTCTTGCTCTGGTTCTGACAACATCCCTCTCCTCCCCTTTTGGTCTTTTTCCCTTTTTGCTACAAGTCCACCTATGTAGTTCTTACACAAACTGGAAACAGATTTAACAGGTCCGATGTGGTTAATAATTTTTTAGATGATTAGGTAGATTCATAATAGAAAAATGGGCTAGTTTTTTCTCTTCTGGATTTCTATTGGACTTTCAAAGCTTCTTGGAAACAAGGTTATGATGTGGATCTCATACTTTCCGCCTCTCTATCTATCATTTTCTCAAAAGATCACCAACCATATGAGTCTTAAGAGAAGCCTGTTGCAGTCTGAGTTACAAATAAAGTACTGAAAATCTTGGGGGGGGAGCAAAAGTTAGCAATATGAAGTGTGCTGGAGAAAAAGTACTCAATATCTTACTAAAAAGGTTTACAAATACAGCCAATAGGAGCAATAATAAATGTAAAAATAGAAATACACATTACAGAGGGACAGCTAGCTTAATTCAGAAGTCTCAAGAGTTCCTCTCTCAGAAAAAAGGGAAATTTTCACTGTTGGGTGAATAAATGACCCAGACATATTCTCTGCATCAAGTAGAGAATATGCAGTGCTTTGAAAAGTCTCTGATGATGAGGCCTACATATTGAGATAAAGTGCAGCACTTCCAGAGAGGCATGCAGGAATTCAAAACAAATACAGCTTTTGCACAACTATGCACTTGCAAAGAATTCTAAAAGGAAGCTTTGCTTGGAAGAGTAGGGTTTTTTCAGCACTGTGAAATTCAAGATGATGGTACAGGGTTGAAAGAAAAGAGATGACATTTCTGCTGAAGGGATTCTTACGCACATTATGTAGGAGGAAGAGTCACAGAATTTTAACTGCTGACCTACACAGGGTCAGGTTTGTGGTTCAGGCACAAGAACAGGGCTAGTGCTTCTAGGGGATCTGTGGCAGGATGTGAGACCTGAGCAGCGGCATCTGAGACATGATTCATAGGGTATGTTGCAAAACAGTGCACGCTGCAGGAATCCGAGATGTTCAAGTGCAACAAATGGATCAGCAAAAAACTAGTTGTTCTTCAGAGTGGTCCTCTGTTTCTGCCCATTTTCAATTTCTTAAAATCTTTTAACGAGGACACCAGAATTATAGAACAAGGCATTAAAGCTACTGTTGGTCCTGATGTTACATTCTTCCACAGCTTGCTAGCTCACAATAAACCCCAAAGTTACTAGATCTTATAGTTACAGCGTGATATAAGAAGTTTGTGTTGGATTGCTTGTTTACTATTCAGCACAGCTTCATTCAGAGCCCTCTTACTATTTATTCCCATAGGTGTGACCTTGTATTTGGCTGTATCTGAACGGTTCCATTTAGGAGGTGTAAGTCGGAGCACAACCAGGCCACCCCTAGCTGACCATGGTGACCCCACCCTGGCTGTCTGAGCTGCTCATCCATCACTTCTTGAATAACTCTGTTTACAGCCCAGAATTTTAAGTTAAAGTCTCATTGTTTGCCTTCAAAATGCAGTGATGACTGCTTATGAGCTCTCAGGCATTTGTAAAGCTGGAATAAGACCAACGCAGCTGCCACTAACCTTCCCAGTTGTTCCAGGCTAAGCCATTCCTTCTTCTCCATCAGAGCCTTCGGTAAGTGAACCTCTCTGTTCTGACCTCTCTCCCCTCAGACCTACGTATAACTCTTCCAGGCTCTGAGTCATACACAGTTTTTATTCACAGAGATTTTATATTGACTTTCTAATCATTACTACAAATCCTGAATAGCATTGGTTCTGCTTTTGATTTCTGCACAATCATCTAGAATCAACTCCACTGATTGATAATTCCTTTTGAGCCATGTCAGTCACCCCATATTTGACACATGCAGAGTAAGCTTTCTTCATAGAATACAATCTCAACTTTCCATAAAAATAACTGAGAACTATCCATGTATATTATATTGGCACCATTACTGTTATGAGCAACTTTGTAATTTAACAAGAAATTTAACAATTTTTTTTCAAAAAAGCCACATCAGCTGCTACTGCCATATTCCAACCTTGTAATTCCTTATTGCATCCTGTATCAGTATTAGTATGTATTTAGTGTCTGTGATTGATGTCAGCTGAGTCTATTATTATTTGTGTTCTCTTTTGTCCAATTTGAATACTTGTAGTCAGTCTTCATGTCTTGCAGAATTTCTGCAATAATTTAAGCTTTATTAAAAACTTAATATGGTTTCATGCTTCCTAAGATCACACATGCAAACTCCCTTAGGACTCACAAATTCCAGTTCTTTAGGACCTGCGTAATTTAAAATGTTTCTCTCTAAGCAAAGTTGTTCAATCTCCTTCTTAATAATGATCAGGAAGGCACTTAGTTATCATCATATGATACAAATACATCATACATTCTTTCTAGTATAGAACAAATCTATTTGTTAAACAGTTCTACTTTTTTGTATCAATATCAACATTTTTTAAAAAATCTAGATAGAATAGACCAATAATAGCATTAAGATTT
This sequence comes from Calidris pugnax, assembly GCF_001431845.1. NCBI lineage: Eukaryota > Metazoa > Chordata > Aves > Charadriiformes > Scolopacidae > Calidris > Calidris pugnax. The sequence goes on along the minus strand of NW_015091083.1, from coordinate 2,184,426 downwards.
AGAAAACTAGAGCTGTTCCTAAAACTACTGACCATGCATATTCCTTGATGTTCTCATGCATTTTTCTACGCTTTATAACTTTTAATGAATTCTAGGTTTGCCTTTTTTCTACTTCTTTTATAAATTTATTTCAAACTGCTGTGCTCACTTCCCCACTACACTACAAACGTATTTTCTAAATCTCCCCTCCCAATACCCTGACTTACTTCAGTCAATTTCTTCTTTAGAAACTCCTCCTACTTTGATACAGTTTTTCTATGTAATTTTTCTTTTCACTCAGTCATTCATTTTCCACACCTTTTTGGGGAACAAGTCCAATCATGCATCTTGGGAACAAGAAGATGTAGCCAGTGCCCATGTATGTGTATATAGTATGGCTTTGCATATACTTAATGTAGCCATATCTAAATACTCAGGCAAACCCTTTCATTCCAATAATTATCTTTACCATAATAAAGTCTGAAGTTGTTCATTTCCCTATTATATTTTTTTTTTTTTTACAGAAAATGATTAGCTCGAGTTTTTAGGCACTCTAATAATGCTTTAGAGTGTAGCTCCAAGTTATATGTCTAATGTGATGTTCCTCATAATAACAATGTAATTTTCTTTTCCAAAATTAAAAAAGAAAGAGTTATTTTGTTCTTTAGTATTGAATGCTGTTCAAGAGGCCCTCACTGATAAACCCATTTTAGGCTTATTCCTGTTACATTGATCCATTTGCAGTTACTTTCCTATGAATATGAGAAGTTGAAAACTGTATTCAATAGTCCATTTCCTCATTTATTATTCAATTCCTGGTGGGCCAAAACCTCTGCCAGGGCAAGGTCCCTGATTATTTACAGGAACTAAGGGAGCCTACGCTTTTAACTCAGTTAAGAATGGCTTCTCTTGGTCCCTGAACGTATTCCTTCTGGACACAGTCCTTCAAACCTCTGGAAATGGAGAGAAGGAATTGAGATGTGACTTGACACACTTTTGCCTTCTAACTCATGACACTAAAAAAAATAAACTGAGCGCTTTTTTCTTTCACAACTGCTTTTCAGCATGGGAAGTTGCCCTCAATGCCCAGCCTTTCTTCTGGAATCACTGGGGTGGAAACGTTAAAAAAAAATAAACCCCTTGGCAAACATAATGAGAATTGGGATACAACCTGGCAATTGGGTGCTGTTGTTGGGCTGAGCATTGTTCAGACTGATACCAAAATAATACAAAGCCAATGAAAAGAAGCTAAATATAAAATTTTCATAAAGCAAACTATGCAAACTGAAATCTGATCGAACTTCTTGTTTTCAATTCACAAAAAAAAGTGAAAGAATCAAAACTGCAGTGAACGGTGTCCTATGCTTAATCTGATGACCACAAGAGGGTACAATTTGAAAATTGTGAATGAGTGTAACAGTCCTGCGGAGGTTTCCTAAGTGACTTCAATCTTTTTCTAAGTCACAATAATCCCTCTCCAGAACCACCTAAGAGAAATTCTGGCACAGAGCCTCCCCAGGCACATCCCACAAAGGGCTCATGGGTCACAGAAGGCAGTCAAGGACCCCCTTTCTGTGAGTATTTCCCTTCATTAGGGCCCGTCATCTGCTGTTCTCAGACAACTGAAGCTTCCCAATCCTTTTGTTGCATTCAGAAGCAGCGGGGCCAGTACGTCAAGGGAGGTGATTCTGCCCCTCTGCTCTGGTGGGACCCCACTTGGAGTACTGTGTCCAGCTCTGGGGCCCTCAGCACAGGAAGGACAGGGACCTGTTGGAGAGGGTCCAGAGGAGGGCCACGAAGATGATCAGAGGGATGGAGCACCTCTCCTATGAGGACAGGAGTTGTTCAGCCTGGAGAAGAGAAGGCTCTGGGGAGACCTTAGAGCCCTTTCCAGCACCTAAAGGGGGCCTAGAGGAAAAATGGGGAGAGACTCTTTATCAGGGAGTATAGTGATAGGATGAGGGGTAATGGTTTTAAACTGAAAGAGGGGAGATGTAGATTAGATATTAGGAAGAAATTCTTGACTGTGAGGATGGTGAGGCACTGAAGCAGGTTGGCCAGAGAAGTTGTGGATGCCACATCCCTGGAGGTGTTCAAGGCCAGGCTGGATGGGGCTTTGAGCAACCTGCTGTAGAGGGAGGCGTCCCTGCCCATGGCGGTGGGGTTGGAACTTGATGATCTTTACAGTCCATTCCAATCTGAACCATTCTATGATTCTGTGATTAGCGGAGAACACCATTTGAAGAAGAACTGAGCACAACACCTTCACCTGCCTCATGGATGCCTGAGCAATTCTCTTGAAGACATTTGTATTTAGTCCTTATGCAGCAGAGCCAAGCCTGAAACAAAGACCAGATGGCTTCATGAGGAAACTGGGGGTACATTCTGGAACCAGAGACTGCCTTTCTCCCAGGGCCAGCGAAACAGAAGATGGGGAAAGGAAAGCAGTGCTTGACTGGAGGCTTCCTCATGACGTGTAATTAATTCTGGGGTGAAAGCTCATAGTATGTGGGTTAGGCTCAAACCAGCTCCTGTGGTAACAAGTATCAATACTTGTTTATACAACAGACTCACAGAATGGTTTGGGTTGGAAGGGACCTTTAATGGCCACCTAAAAAAAAACTTCCCTGCAATGAGCAGGGACGTCCTCAACTCGATCAGGTTGCTCAGAGACCCATCCAGCCTGGCCTTGAATGTTTCCAGGGATGGAGCATCTACCACCTCTCTGGGCAACCTGTTCACAGGAAGTTTTAAAGTATAAAATAAAAATAAATTGATGAAAATGAGCATATGAATGGCAATGAGCACCTATGTCTGTAGCATATCTAGAGTGTGCCCTGCAGTGGTATGTCTGTGGGGTCCCAAACACAGTAGTGGTTTTCCATATTTTAGGGAAATCAGTCAAGCACGTGCTGGCGTGTTGGCAGCAGCCTCAACAGCAGAGACTGCACAGCTAATGTCTGCGGCTGCAGCTGTGAGATCCTACCTCTGCCTGCGGGTACGATCCACCAGAACCTGCTTAACTTTTGGATCACTCAACAATGTGTGACAGGAACAAAATTTTAAAAATTTTGGGGAAAAAAATAAACCCGTTTTACCAGAGGACCGGCCCGGCCGCGCTGACAGAGCCGGGACACCCCGGCACGCGCTCTAGGGGCCGCTGGCCCTTTAAGTGCTGGCGGGAGGCCCCTGCCGCCGCCGGCCGGGAGACCCCGCGCCTCCAGTGAGAGGTGAGACCAAGATGGCGGCCGCGCAGTGACTGAGGCGGAGCCGGAGGGAGCCGGGCTGGACGGGCCGCACCGCGCCGTCGCTCGTCCCCCTCGGTAGGGCAGAGCGCCTCGCTGCCGGCCGGGTTGCTGAGTGCCTGGAGTCCGGCCACGTCGCGGGGCGCGGTGAGGAGCTGGAACTGAGCCGCCGCAGCACCGGGAGGAGGAGGAGGAGGAGGAGGAAGAAGAATATGGCGGCGGAATCGGTCTGGGAGTGAAGCCGCCGCCTGCGACGGGAGCCCATGGGGGAGACGGGGCGCTGAGCCCGCCCGCTTCATCCCGCCCCGGGACAGGCAGTGTCCGCAGGCCCCGGCTGGCCCGGCGGGAAGGACGGCGGCTCCTCGCAGCCCCCGCGCTAACGGACGGCGAGCGAGGGGCTTCGGGCCTGGGCTGCCGTTGCACAATAGAGCCGAGCTCCGGGCCGGGGCGAGCGGCCCCTCTCCCCCCTGCCTCCCCCCGCCTGCTTCAGCCCGGCCTCGCCGGCCTCCCGCCTGCTTCCCTCGGCAGGGCCTCGGCCTCCAGGGTCGCCGGCTCCTGTCACCCCGGGCCGGCCGCGCGTTGCTGCCCGTGGCATCTGCTGTCCGCCGCTGCTTCCACTCCCGTGGATCCTCTTCTCCTCTAGGATCCCTTCTTCACCGCCTCTCCTGCCTGCCTTTCATCCTGCAAAGAGCCTCTTTCTGCGGCTCTCCCCTGCGTGGGCTTACTCGCCTTTTGTGCAGCGCCTGACTGTGCCTGGAGCAGCTCCCCTTTCGCATCTTCATCTCTTTTCTTATTCCTCCTCTTCCCCTGCGCCCCCCAATCCTGTTACCCTCGATAATGAGGATCCCGTTGGAGCACTGAAGAGGAGTAAGAAGAGCTTGCCTGGCGTGCCTCTGTGGGGCTGCTACCTTCTTTCCCGCTCCCCTCCTTTGAGGGGGGCCTAGCCCCCGACCAGCCTCCTGCTCCTCCAGCGATTGCAAGCCAGAGTGGTGGCTGCGGTGTGGCAGGCGGCAGGATGACTGATACCCGGCGGAGGGGGAAGGTTTACACGCTAAATGAGGACCGCCAGTGGGATGATCGAGGCACAGGGCATGTGTCCTCATGCTACGTGGAGAGGCTGAAGGGCATGTCCCTGCTAGTCAGGGCAGAGAGTGATGGTAAGTGTGTATGTCTGAAGGTACATTCTTTTCTCATCCTACCCAGAAAAGGAACTGGGCTTATCTTAGTGTCTGTTGCCTCAGTGTTTTGCTGTGTAATTCAAGGGTGATTCCTAAAAGCAAGTTGGCACTAACCATAGTTCATTCGTGTTAGGCCAAGTGAAAGAAATGGAAGGTTGCCATCAAGTGTGAGCGTAGTAGGCTCTTGATTCGTAGTGAGTACATAGTGTTGCATACAAAATGTGTCCAGGTCTTGTAAATCTTGTATGGGTTTGGATATCTAGTGATCTATCGTTAGGTGCCCAAAGTACTCCAGTTTCAAAACTGATTGTGATGTATCCTTCCTTAGATGTTTCTGGAAATGATCCCTCGTGAAAGGAGTTGTTCAAAACTTAGATCATGTTTTTTTAGTATGAATTATTAAAAGGTCATTGGATGGCGAACACACCTTTTTTCTTTTTTTTTTCCTCCCCTCTTTCTAGCAAGAATTATTCAAGACGGTCTAAAAGCTATCAACAGTTATCAAAGTATAGTTGTGAATGGTAGTAAAGACAATACAATGGACAGAGCAGCCTTTTCAGAGATGCTTTTTTCTTTATGGAGTAGTAGTTTTCAGTCCTTCAGCAGTTATAGATCTTCTGTAAAAAAGTTTTAAACAATGCATTATCAATTTCCTTCACATTTTCTGACAACATATGACAATAGTGTAGGTTAAGTAGCCCCTGAAGCTCCATGTTTGGGCTAGTCTTCATTATTGGTTAGCTGAGTTCGTCACTGCTATGATCAGAGTAGATTTTAAAATATGTAATTTGCAATACCTGGCATGTACCATTTTGGTAGCAAAGTCATTGCATGACTTATTACTTAATTAGATATATAGCTACCGTATCTAGTGACTTGTGGGTCTAGTTGTAGCTTGTGACTGTCAACAGACCTTGGAATTTTGTTTATTTGGCTTTCTCATTGTAGTAACTAGGATGAAAAGCAACTTGAGAATCATTAATTCTTACTGTTTGGGAAAGTTCTGACAAACTACAATAATGTCTACAGTTATGTTAATCATGAACTGATAGCAGGAATCAAACTTTAAGCAGGATTTGATAATTGAGCTTCTGATAGGCATGAATCTCAAGGTTTTGTAGTTCTATGATTATGCTTAAAAAAGCTAAATTGATACTTGATTTTATTTATTTTACACTGAAGAAGATGTATTTATAGTTTGTCCAATTTAGTAGTGTAAGAGAAAACATTAAAAATGGAAATGGACTTAGTTTACTTTCAACAGGAGGGAGGGAGGTGAAAAGAAGGTTATCGCTACATTTTTAGGCTGATCTTACAGTGTATTTTGTTGTAGGTAAAAGCCCTTTCTACATGGTTGCTATGCTCATTTTTAAAAAACTGACATGTCTTCTATACTCTAAAGAATTTACTGATTATTTTTTTTAATTCTTTTTAGAAAAGCAAAAGAACTGCAGTTCATAACCTGCTTGTGAAGAAATTGCCCATTCAAACTAAAATCCCTTTATTAACTTTCAGTGGGATATGTACTCTTCAGACTGATTAGAACCTGAATTGGACTGTTGTTGGCAGTTTATTTGTTCTAAGTGAACATCTGTAAGCAGGAAAATACAAATTGGTATAAATGATCCCAAAACAAAGATGAAGATGTTACTTTGTGTTGCATAGCTAAGATACTCTAATCAAAGCAGAACTGGCTCAAAGTTACTCATTGCACCTAATACACAGGAATATATTCAATAGGATACACACATTAAACCTCTCATACAGCATACTTATACTCCAAGAGTATTAAATAATACACAGAGCTTAAGTTCTTAATTTAGTAGGCAGTATCAGTTCTGGGTAAATTTGCACTCTATTAATAGGCTAGTTTTTCTAACTTTCTTGTGTAAACACCTCAAAGTTTGATTTGTATCTTGTTTACTCCCAGTGTCAATTGGTTTTAGGCTAATTTTGAAGGCAAATGCAGTCATTTTTATGTGTGAGCAGCAAATGGTTTGGAAAAAGGTAACGCCAGACTAGTGTTTTAGGTACTATGCAATTTGTGTTGTCCTTACCTACGTGAAGTGGTTGACTGTGATTTATTTTTTTTTCCCCCTAGTTATCAAAAACATACAAGTACTAGGAACCTGACCTATACACCATTTGTCTCCATGTTTCCATTGCGTTCTTGTATTGTCTTTCTTTGTCAGCTCCTCCTCTTTCCACAATGAAACTTCTTCCTTCCTCCTTTTCTAAACCAGCTTTTCCTAGCCTTTGAGCAGAGATCCATCCTGTGCAGGCTGGCGTGTTCTTGCTGACTTACTCCAGGAAGCTGACCCAAAACCTCGGGATCTGCCTGAAGTCGAGGGCTCCGTTTCCTGAGTGGGGGAGGCCCGTGGGGGAGCGTTAGCAGTAGTTCCTGCTGTGTCTGGGAAATTCCCACTCCTGTTTAAGGGCCAGTTCGGCTGTGCACAGAGCAACAGCAGAATTGCCAGAGGTTCATTTGGCTGGCCGTGTGGGCTAGCACATAGTTCAGGCTTTAGATTGTGCAGCTGTGGCTTGGTGTAGCTCCATGGCTGCTCTACAAGTGGTTGAGATTTTATGGCGGGGTCAGGGTGTGCAGATAGGGGAACTGCAGTCTGTACGCCAAGTCCAAGGTGAACTATCATCTGGAATTGGAGCAATAAGAATTGAATAAGAGTGCAATTTTTTTCATCTATAGGAGTGTTTTTTTTTTCTTGGATTAGTGTTTCTTTAACACCATCTTTAAAAAAATAAAAACTTGGAGCAGATGAGTGATTATTTTTTTTTAATCACTTTAAGTGATTAAAAAGTAATTAAGTGAATTTTAAGTCATTGCAAGCAATTTGGAGTAATCTGTTACAGTACAGAAGTATCATAAACTGCTTTCAGATCAGATATATTATGCTTTGAAACAGGGAATTGTATTTTTTTCTTTTTTTTGCACTTAAACAACTGTTAACTTTTTTACTTAAAACCCTGAAAAGTTTCTCTGTGTGATTCTTGGTTGCAGCATATCCTACTTGAGTTGCAGTAGGCAGAAGTGAACTCTTTTAAAAATGATCACCTTCCACGTGAGTTCTGTGTGTAATCAGAAGCTTTTGATTTCTTACCTGTTTCTCACATGGTATTTTAGCCTGCTGTGGCCCTCCTCATTCTTAAAATGTCTCTGTGCTTCTAGATTTTCACTGAATGGTTTCAGATCCCTCTTTTTGTTTCTAAGCACAGATGACTGAAGTGACCTCTAAAATGAACGTTTCTGTTCAACTAACTTGGGTTAATCTGAAGATTGAACTTCTAATTAAAGCTTACTAGTCCTGTAAGTAAAATTCTTGACAAGCCAAAGTGAACTCCCCCACTAGAGACTGTATTTTCCAGCTATCTTTTAGGAACTATAATCACTTCTATTCAGAAGTTGTAGTTTGCCACTTCTGAATTCAGTGTATTAATGACTTCTGCCACAGGGCAGGCATCTGCATCCTTGCTGTTTCTTTAGACTGGGTATCAGTAACCCTGTAATACTGTCAGAAGGCTTAGCCAAAATTTGGCTTAAGTTTTTACCCTGCTCAAACTCAAGGAATTAGTTTTATTTCTTTCTTTAGGAAAGCAACACAGAAAATGTTGTGGTTATGTACTTACCGTACATGAAAATGAAAACTAAAAAATGGGGGTGGGAATTTTTTTGTTTGTTTCTTTTCACTTGCTTCTCTCCTCTCCTTAGTGCTTGGGCTTGATCCTTCAGAAATGCGATAGATGAGGAATAGTCTCTTGTGAATGCTGAGTGTGTTCTTGTTCCTCAGTTTGAGCTGTTTCCTTGTTTCTGTGGATTGGCTTCTGTGATTCAGTAGCAGCAGAACTGATTGCAGAGCTTAAACCTCTGTGTGCATCTCAAACAAAAGCAAAAAAACAGCTTTTGAAATTTTCATTGAAACATGAACATGTTTATACTGGTGAGGGATAATGAGCGACCCACTACCCTGTGTGTTTTTGAGGAAGGATCCACGTAACAGTTTGATGGGAGAGGAGCAACATTCCATATCAGCAGGTCTCCTCCCTGTGCACGTGTATAAGCAAGTCTGTGTATCTGTTGTTTAAGAGTACTGGATTGGGATATTTGATGTTCTCTGAATATCTTTGAAAATAGCATTGTATATGTGTAAGTAGTCTTTTTGAGCATGTCTTTCCCTATACATGCAATCCTTTCACAGCACAGAACGGCGTTATTATGCTAACAAAAAAACCCAGCTGTGCTATTTGCCATTATAGTGGCAAATAACAGAATTCTGCAAATCAATGTTTTCTTCTTTATAGGTGATTTCAGGTGCTACTTTCTGGCACCAGTTACCTTCACAAATTCGTCCAAGGCTATAATTCAGAAAATAACTAGATCTGCATAATTTTGGGGGGGTTTATTAAAACCAGAGCTTATATTAAGGTGAATTTTCAGGTCTTACCCAATTTTGAATACAGTCATCAGTTCAGTGAAGATGAAAATTTGTTGGTGTATTTTTATAAAGCAGACTGTGTAGTCTTGATGCATTCCTGGTTAGTACCAAGAAAAAAATACCTAGAAAATTACATAGAAAGTAATTGCTTATGACAAATGCAAGAGTAAGCGTCTTGAACTGTATTTGAGATCAATACTGATACTGACTTTAAATGGAGAAGAACTTTATTTGTGGTGTGTTAAATTTCTGTAACCTTTTTCTAAAGAATATATTTGTGTTACAGGCATCTGCTATTGTTGCTTGGCTCTCAGAAGCAAGTAACAGAGACCTTAGACTGCCCTGTACCAGGAAGGGGCCTGTTAAAGCTTACTGTATGAAAATAAACTCACTGAACTAAATAGTAGAGTAGTCAGTGATTTTGAGTCACTTAACTGTTTTTGGGGAACAGATTGCACAAATGGAGCATCGGATGCTGCAGAAGGATGGATTTGGGGCGGTTATAGGTTGCAGAGCACAGTTTACGCTTCAACATGTTGCTGTCTCCAAGTTCATATTTTTCTAGTTATTGTCTGGAATGGTGAGGACTAAGTTAAATCATGTGGTAATGAGAAGCAAGTCAAGCCTTATAAGGCTTGGTTTGTCTTTCCTGCCAGTGTCAGGTTGAGTTGAGAAGAAGAAATGCTCTTTTGTGTTGTCTAGTAAACAGATCGTTCTCTAGTGTCTGCTTCTAGCTTAGAATATGAAATATCCGCATTCAGTTGTCTTCAAGCTTTCTTTTGTAACAGTATTTTTGTCAAACGTGGCAGTTCGAGTTATGTATGATGTTCTGCTAATTTCAGGATTTTCATGTCTGTAGATCTCTGTTCAGCAGTTAAACTAAAGTGTTGAAATTATCAATTGCTTTCAACGCTAACAAGATTCTAATTCGTATCTGCTAGTATTAAGTATTTCTAGGCAGTAAAGACTTTCTAGAAGTTAGTTAACCGAGTCAATAGCACAAAACAATGTTCTAAAACTTCATGTAGTTGAAGCTGAGGCTTTGAAACTGAAAGTAAGATTGAAGTGAAATACTGCCTATAACTGGTGATCGTAACGGAAAAGGGAATGCTGTTTTCAGATGTTCACTAGGCAAACCCAAAATTCAAAGTTTGCAGCTATGGTCCAAGTACCACAGTGTATTGGATTCATCAGTAAAACACATCTTAGATGTTTTCCTTCTCTGTCCTGCTCTTATGGTCTGTGATTCTGTTGGGTTTTTTTCTTTAGTTATGCTGTCACACTTAAGCTGCTTTGTTAACAGAGCTGATGTGGGTTAGAAAACTGGAAAAACTCTTAAAAAAGAGAAAGAGTAGTGTATGTGGTTTTGGGGGAGATTGCTTTTGTTGTTGTTGTTGTCTTGTTTTCCCTTGTGGGTTGTTCAGTTTTGTTGTTGGATTGTATCTGAGTTTGTAAACAGCTCTTACTGCAAGAACAGCTGAGACAGGGCAATAGCTTCTCAAGCCAACTTCATTAGTGAAGGCTGCTTCTTATAGAGCAACAGACTTAGAAATTAGGAGAAGCAGCCATCACAGGTAAGTTATTTATTAATTTTTTAAAAATTATTTGTATTTGATTATCATATACATAGTAAACTAATGAATATCAAAATCCTTAGAAAAACTTCTAAATTCATGAAGTAATAACCTTTCTTGTCAGACAGCAAACTGTGCTGATATTTATGTAATTCTTGAATGATACACGGCTCTTTCAGCAAGTCAGGTTCTATGATCTCGTTCTTCGGTCTCTCTTCCCTCACATCTCCCAAGCTAATATCTTCATCAGTGACATAGATGGTGGGTGCACCCTCAGCAGATTTGCAGATGACACCAAGCTGAGTGTTGCAGTTGACATGACTGAGGGACGAGATGCCATCCACAGGGACTTGTTCAAGTTTGAGAAGTGGGCCTGTGTGAACCTCATGGGGTTCAACAAAGTCAAGTGCAGGATCCTGCACCTGGGCTGGGGCAACCCCCAGTGTCAATACAGGTTGAGGGATGAAGGGACTAGGAGCATCCCTGAGGAGAAGGACTTGGATGAAAAAGTTGGATGTGAGCCTACAATGTGAGCTCGCAGCCCAGAAGGCCAATGGGATACTGGGCTGCATCAAAAGCAGCACGGCCAGCAGGTCGAGGGAAGTGATTCTGCTCCTCTACTCCACTCTGGTGAGACCCCACCTGGAACACTGAGTCCAGCTCTGGACATTCTTATGTCCCCAATGTAAGAATGACAGGGACCAGTTGGAGCAGGTCCATAGGAGGGACACAAAAATGATGAGAGGGCTGGAGCACCTCTGCTATGAAGGCAGGCTGAGAGAGTTGCAGTTGTTCAGCCTGGAGAAGAGAAGGCTCTGGGGAGACTTTATAGCAGCCTTCCAGTACCTAAAGGTACTGCTTAAAAGGCAGATGGGGACAGACTTTTTAGCAGGGCCTGTTGCGATAGGACAAGGGGTAATGGTTTGATACTTAGAGGGTAGATTCAGACTAGATATGAGGAAGAAAATTTTTTATGCTGAGGATGGTGAAACACTGGAACAGGTTGCCCAGAGAGGTCGTAGATGCCCCATCCCTGCAAACATTCAAGGTCAGGTTTGATGGGGCTCTGAGCAACTTGATCTAGTTGAAGATGTCCCGGCTTATTGCAAGGGGGGTTGGGACTAGATGGTCTTTAAAGGTCCCTTCCAGCCCAAACTACTCTATGGTCTTATGTTAGTTGGTAGCATTTCTTTAGGAAAGGAGTGCGGGGTTTTTTTGTAACTGTAACTTGTGAGGTTGAGGATGGTGATACTTGGTAAACAGACATTGGTTTGGGATGCTTTTTGCTGTGGATTTTGTAATTGGTATATGCTTCAGATAGGGAAAACTATCATTTTGTCATTGTTGATTCTTCTGTGCGATTTGAAAGTACAGTTTTCAATTCCAAGTATGTTTTTCAAATCCAAATAATTTGTTTTCTTGTCCTGCTTTCAAGTTCTTAGGCTTCCATATTTGAGGTGGTTGAAGAATTTTAATTTTTCTCTGTCGTAGGTTTTGTGAGGATATTTGGCAAGTGTTCTAGTAATAAATATAAGACTGCCTTAGAACTATAGCTATGAAACGGAGAAATTGAGACTTTTCTTAAAGTTTGGACTTCTCTTAAAGAACAAATTTAAGCAGGTAAATGAATGAATGAACCTCTTTAAAGGGGTGCTTGCAGCTTTATGTTTTAATTACAAGATTGACTACATATGATACATACATTGATAAATGAACACTTCATGTGTGTTGAGTGAAGGTCTGCAGATAAGTAAATTTAAGTAATGGTTGTAAAGAGTCTGTCATGCTCTGACATTCGTGCAGCTGAGCAGCAAGATGAATGAGGGAAGTGATTGGATCAAAAATAAAAGCACTTTTAAGGGTTGTTTTCACCTAGATCAACCCTCTGAACGTTTAAATGTGACATGTATTAACAGGAATGCTTATGCAAAAGAAAGGGCAAGAAAACGCAGATGCGAGAATGGAATTGCTGTTCTGTGTCTTAAATCAGTATAAGCTGCTGTGAAACCGTTCTTCCGAATTTCATCAAGTCTGAAGTTTTTTTTGTATTGACAGTCACAAAAATTGCCGCTCTTAGCATTGGTTTCTACATATGCTTTCCAGCAAAATAATGTAAGTGTTTTAGCTAAACTTTGAGAACAAATACTCTATGATTAGCAATTTTCATACAAAACAATTGTAGATGATCTTTGGAATGCAGCTGTGATGCTTTTAGGGTGCTGATTTTTTTGCAGACTTTCGCATCTCTAAAAAATTTTTGGTGGAGAAGTCATTACTTGCAATAAGAAAGACATTAAAAATCCAGTCCTCAAAATATTTTTGAATGTTCTGTACCATGTGAATAGTATCTTTGAGGGAAAAATTAAATATAAAGCTGTAGAATATGGTTTAACAGGCTTGTTGTTGGGAGGAAAGGTGTTAATACCTGCTTGAGGAAAGAGTGATCAGAAAATTCATGTTGAGATTGAAATTTTAGTACATATGTAAATAAGTGGAACTTTTTTTTTCTAGGCTCTCTTCTTTTGGAGTCCAAAATTAACCCGAACACTGCGTACCAGAAGCAACAGGTAAACATACTTTTTTTCCTGACATTTAAAGGAGGGTTCTTTAACTTCAGCAATACAGTCATTTTTTTGCCTCTATTGAAAATTGTTTCATGTTCTTGTACCAAAAATAAGAGGCAAAGTAGTTCTCAATATTTTTTTTTGTGCCTTTTATGATACATGTGTGTTATTTCTCTGCATTTTTTTTGAAGTCATGTGAAGATCTTGCACTGTCTTTTACACCAAATAATCCTATGGGAGAGACAGGAAAAGCACAGTTGTGAAAATCACAAAGTAGCTGAGGTTCCTGAGGATAATAGTATCTGAAACTTATTATCATCTGGCTTTTTTCTTTTTTATATTTCAGATACTACAACTTTTAGTGTATTTAATTTAAGAGAAGACTAGGAGGCTTTAAAGCTATTTACATGTTTACGTTTGTTTTTACTTGGATGTGGGTTTCTGCTGCTTCAAAGCATTATGTATATATAAAAGTAGCTTCTCACCTCTAGTTTGCATCTACCTTCAATTATTTAAGCCCTAGATTGTGAGCCCTTAAAGAACACTGCTGAGATGGGTGAGAAGTGAACTTTAGATACTGCATTCTATTTGCTGTTCTTATTTCATGGATACTGATAGTTGCCCTCAGAGGTTCAGAAATGCTGAACCAGTTTGGATTTTGTTGCCTGCCTGTCAGACTTGCTAAAATCGTATCAGGTACAGTTAACGTATGAAAACACTCTTCAGTCTTCAGCTTTTGATGGTTTATTATAAGCATAGACATACTGTAGTTTTGCTCAGAGGCAATCCCAGTGGTTGTGTGGCTGCAGCTATTTGTAGAGTTGTATGTTGAACTGTATGGGGAGAACCAGTCGGGGTTAAAAATACCCTTCCTTGGAAAATTTAGCCTGTACTGCCCCTTGATATAAATCATCGTGCACCATATAAACAGTCTGTACTGCACAACTGGTAGGGCCAGTGTAAGGTGGAGAATCAATTGCAGGGAGTAAGAAAGGACAAGACCAGGAAAAATGATAAGCAAACTAACTTTTAGTTGTAATCCTGATTAGCCTGGGGTCATGGTTCTATGATAGAGTAACTTGAGCTTTAGGACTCCTGAAATGACATTGAATATTTCACAGCTCTACGGCATAAAGTGCTGATCTAGTGTGAACTTGCTTTGCTGGTTCAAATCTGTTCAAAGAGCACTGAGGGGTGAGCTTAGTGTCAATAGGCTTTATGCCAGATCAAACGTGAAGCCTGCTTTAAGTAGGCATAAAATTGTAAGATCAGTGCAAGCCACCACACGTGCCTGTCAGTGCAACAGCATTTCTTATCTGTGCTCATTGCTACTCTGGGTCAGACATGTATTGTAATCTAGCACTGCACAGACCCACTACTGGTGATAGTGAAAACATGGTTAGATAAATAAAAATATTAAACATTAATCTGTCCTGTTAGAACAGCATTGTACGTTTTCTGTGCTGGAGAAGGAAAAGTGCTGTTCTTACAGCTTTCAAATGATGCATAGACAAATATGCAGGTGAATTGTTTGTATTATTTAAGCAAAGCAGTCAATAATAGAGATTGAACATAGGGCTCCACTGTGAGCCTTAGAAATACCAACTCTTTCTTGGTGTGTGTATTAATCCTACTTTGTAGAACGTTGTCTTTCAGGTGAGGCCTACTCATCCTTTCCCTTAGTAAAAGGCAAGTTCTGAGTTTAAACCTGATTCTGTATGAGCTAAGCTTGGAGTTCAGCAGCTGAAAGAGTGAGTTGCTTCTTTCCAGGTCTGCTCACAGAACTCTGTGCTGCCTAAACTCACTAAGCCAAAAGAAAATCATCTTGGTACTCCAAATCCCTCTTCAAAAACTAGTAACTCTCTGTCAGCAGAAGTTTCAAGCCGCCTCACAAGATCCATTTGTGGAAATGTGGGATGGAAGAGGGAGTGAGATCTTTCCTTTTTAGCTGCAGAATGCCACTTAGGCCACCTCAGCTACTAGTGAAATTGCAGCCTTACTTAAGACTTACTTTTGACTTTGCTTGTAGTTGTCCTCAATTTCAAGAAAAATCTCCTAGAAACCTAAGACTTAACACTGGAAAGTTACTTTGAAGTTTTATGGTCTTGCCAGCTTTTTATCTCAAAATTTTGTTGCAAGGGTGAACCTCCATTCCATTTTAAAGGGACACATAGCAGTGCATCTGTTTTCACTGTGACACACTTAGCATGGAGCTTGTGGGTGCTCCGCATATCTAATGGTATAAATGGATGAGTTCCGACTTTTTTCTAGGCTGACATAAGGCTTGTAAGAAGAAACAGTCTTTTATTGGACCAACTAACATGATTTGTGGTTGGAAGGAAGGAAAGATGTGTGATAAGTTCTTGGGGAAACTTGCTGTGCCTGCTGCTTTGGATGCTTCAACAAGCTTATAGGTACCTTTGTGATAAACAGTGAAGTTCTTCCACTGATGAAAGCACCTTCTACCTATTCTGCACTATTAGTGGCAAGTGTGGAACAGATTGTCTAACTAATTATTGATAGTATAAATTATGCCATCTCAGGGTATACATATATATATTTTAATGATAACTGTCACAATTATTTGTTAAAGTAATAGTGTGAAGACTTGAGTACAAGTTTTCCTTGATGCCTCTGTTCACTTGATGTGTAAAACATCCATGGAAACTTAAAAAAAAGAAAACAAACAAAACCACACAAAAAACCAACAAAAGCCATACCCTGTGAACCTGGGATTCAAGTAAAGTTTTGTAAATTGTCTGCTTTAGATTTCTTGGGGTTTAGGATTGAGAGCAATGACTGCTCTTTATTGTGGACTAGTCAGGTCTGTCTGCATGTAAATCTTAATCTATCTGGTGGTAGATACAACTGTCTGCTTTTCCCTTTGGAGAGGAAGAATACCTGGCAGATCTTGGGACCTGCTTGGGCACTTACTTTTCATACATGATCCCGAGATACTTTAGCTTGCACAATCTGGTCCCTGATCTTTTCAGGCTTACCTGCCACCTAGAGCTTTGAAATAAGTCCTTAATGCACGAAAATAGGCAGTCTTCTAACTACCTTTTCACTATTTAGACAGATTAATCTTTCTGTCGCAATAAAGAGTATTTTCTGCCGTGTATTCAAAAAGATATATCTGTGTAACATTCTGTAACATAGAATTGCTACCACTGGCAGTTACGTGCTCTGAAATGTGTCCTTCCTGGCAAACTCATCCTTACTTATACGCAGATTAGAAGAAAGGAATCCATATGAGGAAAATAAGCTAGAAAGAAAACAACCTGAGAAACTAATGTACTGGCACTCAGAAAAAGGACTAGTATTTTTTATGTGAAGGTACTGTTTGTAGGCAGAAGATTTCTTCTGAAAAGCAAAATGTGCATCAGTACAGCCATTCAGCCTCCTGACTTTTGTATCCTTGTTAAGGGCTGTATGTTAAGTTTTATTGGTATTCTTATTCTAAAATGTTACAATAACGCTTCTATAACTTTGGTATGGAATATACTGGATTTAATTATGGATAAATAGCACGCAGTTTAAAAGCAAATTTTGTTTAATAAGTGGAATTTAATTACACTTTGGGTTGCTGGACCACACATAGAATACTTAGGTTTCCTCTTTTGTTGTTGTTTTCTTAATCTACTGGTAAAGGTAGAAGATATTTTAATTGTAATGTCCTGGTGAAGTCAGTTTACACACTTTAATCCATGGTCTTTTTTTTATATTTGTCTTTTGTTGGTTTTTTTTTTTAAGGCAGTAAAATGACACAATTCCAGAATGCCAGTGATAGAGGTGTTGTTCTTAAACAAGTGATTGTTATTCAAAAAATGAGTAATTGCCCTAGTATTTCAGGATGACACACCTCTTCCTCTGCAACCTTAAAGGAGAAGTAAGCTCTATACACATAACATTTATCTAGGGAGAAAGCTGATACAGGTGTGGACTGAGGTGTATACTTTTCAATATACTTTCAATATACTTTGGCAATGCTTTAGCAATAGAAAACATACTCTGCTTTATTTTAAATACACCCATGTACATGCAGTAACCACTGATGAAGTATATATTGTATCCCTTTTTGTGCCTGAAATAAGGAAGACTTGAGGTCCTTCCAGCTACAAAGTCTTGCCTCTGCAGGAGAAACTTCAGTGTCCTGTGTCTGCTTTTGCAGTCCCTTTTCAGTTCCTCACAAGAATACAAAGCTTAAATTCATCCAGAGTACTATCTACTAGCTACGTAGTTTGAAGGTGGCTATCCTGGAGTGATGGGGAGCTGACTTACGAATAACAAAGCGAAATTTTTAAAAAATCCAAAAAGCCACTGGCGGAGTGCTCAGAGAAGATTAACTTCCTACCCTTGCTGTCAGGACAAGGGAGCCAGCAGTGAAATGATTTCAATAAAATCTGTGCCTATTGTAGCTAAGATAGTAAGGAAAAGTGTGTGGTTTTGTGGGGTGAGGGGAGAAACAAGGGGAGTAACTGCTGATGGTTTTGGGGTGGGCTGGTTCACCCATTTTAAATGATCATGTGTTTCTTGATCCTCACATGTGTTTTTCTGTGATATCTAATTTTTCTGCTGTTTCTGGGTATGGTCACTAGCCCAGTGAGTTGAGATTCTATTATAGAACTAATAAACTGATTTTATTCCGTGTGATTCATGGGAATGCAGCTATGAAATGGCTTACTGGAAAGTCATGTGTGATTGTTGAGCTTTCATAGAAGCTAATAGAATACATTCTGCCAAAAGACTATGTGTGCTTTTGATAAGTTATTCCAGTTTTTGGGGTAACTTGTTAGCACATCCACATAGCCAGGTTCTAGGTGAAGAAATGCACAAAACGCAGAATTAAAACTTAATATTATGTGGGTGGGTTTTTTAGCCTGAAAATTCTACTGCAACCTACCATATTAACTATATATATTTAACTTTATAAACCTGGGTAGCTCCGGTAGTTAATTTTATAAGCAGAAAGCTGCCTATGAAGCTGTACTTTTGTTGGTAAATAATTAGCTGCAAGATGCTAAAACGTGGCTTGGCATGTCCAAGGAACTGTCTGTAACTGTAAACAATATAAGGGCATACTTAAGGAAGAAGAGCAGTCAGGCAGGCTGAGATGGGGAGAAACAACCTTCCTCTCTTGAACTTCCACTGGGGGCCAGGAAAGCCCCCTAGGTCTACATTCTTTGAAGGCTAGTAGGAAGGGATTAATTTGCATGTAAGACAGAATGCAAGGATTTATGAAAGACCTACCTAATTTGGGGGATCGCTACTTCTTGGGAGTAGCTTAAATCTCATTGGGATGCCAAAAGAATATTTTGGAGCTGCAGAGAAGACTGATATTCTCACTGGACGTGAACACCAGTGGGAGGGTACTGTCAGACGATAACAGTTTTCTTAATTTTATCACATTATGAAAGAAATCTTAAATTAATTTTACAGCAGAATCAAATCCTAAATCCTAGTTGCTCTGAAAGTCTTCTTTATGAAATCCCAGGGCTTGCTTTGGAGATTGTATGAATGCTGTATAATACACCTGCGAATCAGCTTGCTAATAGCTAAATAAAACTGATTTAATATCCAATAAAGGTGTGACTTTGAGTGTTAAGATGAGAGCTTGAGACTGATAGTGAGTGTTCGACAACCTTTCTGTTATGGAAAGTAAGCCTCTTGGAAATCATATCAAAAAGTGAAGAGAAATCATTCAGTAGATCCCAAGCCTTGTCCATCTGAGTGCAATTGCCACTGCTTGCTGACTTAAGCTATTGCAGTGGTGTTTTTGAAGGTTAGCTTCTTTGGAATGACATCTCAAATAAAGCTATAGCACACAGTAGTGTTTCCTTGAAACTAACCAGAAATTGCTCCACCTGGCCTTGATGCAGCCAACAGAGACAAGCAACGGAAGACTGCCCAGACTGTATTCTGAAGAAATGTTGCCTCAGGCTGCATCTTTACAAGGATAAGAGTGCAGAAAGTTACCCTCCATTGGTAGAAATGATAAATACCTCTTTATGGGAATGTTAAAAACGTGAATCTTCTATAAAGAGGCTATGCACAGGATTTTTGCTTAAAATGAAGAATTCCTGATTATATTAGAGGAGTAATAATGAAAAATAATGTGAAAGAAGACAAATTTATATAAAAGGTCTTCGCGATCCAGCAGATTTTATATGGGCTAAATATGGGCTATATGGGATAGTGATGACACATCCAACTGGCGCTATTGCGAAGCAGCAAATCATTTTCAAACTCTGAATAGGATTTTGATCTCTACAATAAGTAGTTTCCAGATTATCATCCTATTTAAAAAAGATCTTGCCAAGAACTCTAATGCATCTTGCAAAATATGAGGAGCTAGAGTGCTAGGATTCTTGCAGAGCGCTCAGTATAAAATCCTTCAGCGATAAAACATTTTTCCACGTTCCTGACTCAGTTCACACAATGTAGCTGTGATTTAATACTGCAGTTTCACATTTCAACTGTGTTTAATGACAAGCTTGATAAGAACAAATTTTAGATACTTGTTTTAGTCATCCCATCCAGTTCCTTGTCTGGAGGCTAACATTTTGTATGTAATGCAAAAAAAGGATATGTTTTCGATCAAACTGAGCCAGAACTGTGTTTGTGAATCATATATGATTGAAGATTTTATGCTCATGTACGAAACTCATCTCCTTACCTCTCTAACCAATAGCTATTATTGCTAAGCATATTTGTTCACATTCCTGTTTCTCTTGGAAAAGGGAAGGCAGTCTTAAGAAATTTGAATTGCTTTTTGGAATTGCAAAAGTAGTATTTGGCATTTGGAAGCAACAGATAGTCCTGTTCCATAGCTGAGAGATCCAGAGTAGTTAGTGGATTCAAATTACACTGAGGAGATTTCAGATCAAACACACCGAAAGAGTCTTTTAAATAAAACAAGCAGAAACTAGACTTCTGTTCATGTTTTTTTTATCTTTTAAGTACATCTAGAATTTCCTTCAGTCACTTCTCTGTACATATATTAAATCTTATAGTGCTCTTCTTTTTGATGATTATAAGCTTTGTAGGATTAAGAAAATGAAATTACATTAATAACTGTCTGCATTTAAGAGTGAATTTAAACTTCAACTGAACTGTGTATTATGCAGCAGAGTGAAGTGCTTTTCTTACTTTGTTTCATGTTCTCTTTTGAAAGTCCTTTGAGGCAAGAAGCCTAAAGATAGCAATTGATAAATGTCTGTTGAGATACTGATATTAATCGATAATACAAAGTCCTTGCGTGATAAGACAACAAATAAATAATAATTTGAAGTTTTTAATGTTGGCAATTGGGAAATACTTTTCTAATATTAATAAATCAAGCTTGAAGATTATTGTTCTGCTGCTCAAATAATTCTTCAGCATTTTTTCATTTTGCTTTCAAAGAAGAAATGATTTAAAAAGAAAGAATCAGGATGTATAGAGGTGAAAAAATACTGTCTGAGCTTCCATGTGTGATTGTAGATGATCTTGTTTAACAAAAACAATTGCTATGCTATGGCCAAATACACTTCTGTACATCTGTGACTATAGTTTTCAAAATCAGCTTTACCTTTTGTGTCTTCCCTTTCACTTTTCTCTGCCTTCCCTCCATCCCTGCTCTCCCCAGATGAAAAAGACCAACCTATCTTGGTCCAGTGCTGGATTTTATTCAGAGACTGACAGCTTTTGTTTGTTCAACTCACCCCAGTTAGTGTAAATACTGCTGTCCTTACTTGTGCTCTTTCAGCAATTTCCCTATTTGTGAGTTGTCTTCGGTATAGAGAAGAAAATATGTTTAGATCTTTTGGAAATGGCTTGCTTAGAAAGCTAACCACTTGCACTTAAAGGTAAATGCAATTAAATAGCGATGTTGCAAGTTCTGCTAGGGTCTACTTAAGATTCATTGTTAGGGTTTGGTTTTTTAAATGAAATAAGCGCTACTCAGTGGGAAGCTGATTGAGACAGTGGCCTTGAAAATTACTGCAGTATAAATACTAATTGTGGAGATTAGTGTATTAGGCTTTGAACCTGAGACATACAATAAATGCTGCAGTAAGGTACCCACTGTTTGTAGAACATGGTTTAAGAAAATAGTTTATTTTCTTTTGGACCTTCCCTTTCTAAATTTTTGTAAAATGTAATTTTTCTTAGTCTACAGGAGTCAGCAGTACTAGATGCTCTCAATCTGTTATTACCAGAGTATTTGCACTGTGACCTGTCTTGTAGAGAATAAACTATTAATCATGACTTTCTTCTTCCTTTTGTATTTTGGAGGTGGTCTTCCTAAATCCCTTTCTTCTGTGTACCACCTCTTCCTCAACCCTTTGGAAAAGGAAAACTATTTGCCATTTGCAAGGTAAAGCCGTTAGTGCCTTTGAAGCAATATTGCTGCTCTGGTAATGGCAAATTGATTATACTGTATTGTTTAACTGAATCCTAATGGAACTAGCTGATTGTGCTATTTAGATTATAGTTCAGTTTAAGGAGTTTTCTAGTAAGTGCATATCGAAATCCAAATGTAAGATTTCTCTTTATCCTCAGTGTTCACTTCAATATTTGAAATATATTAAGCCTAGGTAATTAACTGTCCTAAACTTTATAAATGTCTGGCAACTTACAGGGCTTTTGCAAATATTTGAAATTAATCCCTTTAGGTAGGAGTAATCACTATAAGCAAGTCTATACTTAGTGAAGCAAAAAGACTCTATTTTATGATTCTGATTGAAATACAAGTAGAAAAATTCTCATGTCTTTTGTCCTAATGAGTAAGTGCATGTTTTAGCATTTAACTGAAATAATGCAGTTTCATGGGGCTATATATATTTAATGTGGCTGTATTTCAGGTAGCTGTTATAGGAAGACAAAAGACTTTCAAAATAACACGTGATGCAATGTGTAAATAATTCAGATTATATTTTCTTCTTTTTTCAATTTTGGTTGGTTTTTTATTTTTATTCTTACAGTTATCTAGCAGGTTGTCTGTAAACCACTGCGTCAAATACCTTATCAGTGTGCGATATTGCTCTCTGCAGCATCAGCTTCCACTTCCATATATTGTTCTTGCATGCAATATGGGGGCTCTGGTAAACTCTCGAACTGTTCTACCGAGTAGATGAGATCTTCAGTGTCTGGATACTAAATGTAGCTAAGCGCAGTTTCAGCTAACTTCTAAAAATGTAGGGCAACACATCCTTTCAGAATTGCGGTTTGGAATGAGTAAAAATTGTGTGTTTGGTTCAATGTAGTAAGTATCTATACACTTAGGCTGCTAGCTGTGTGCATGTTCAAAGCTGTGTTCTCGTTTAAAGTTCGTAGGCTTCTTGGGGCACCTCTTCTGTGCATTAGCACAGTGTCTTCTGAGGCCTATACAAAAAAAAAAATATTTCAACTTTGCTCCTACAAAATATGTGCAGTTTTATGTGGCCCAAGTGAAACAGATTTTAAAAAACAAACAAACAAACAAACAAACAAAAAATCTCACAAACCCTGTTGCTTTTGTTACCGTATTTTATTAGAGGATGCACTGAGATATAAGTACGTATTCTAGATCAACCTTTTTCAGATTTACAATATTATGGTCACGTGAATTAAGAACTAAAACTTTCAGTATCTTTCTGGAACTTCCTTACTCTGATTTATGCAGAAATGGTTTTAATCCTAATCTCTGAACGTATACAAATCTTACAAAGTATGATGATTATATTGGTGTTGTAATACTATCCTGTCATAATTAGATGTCAAGCTGTTTTATTTTAAAATTTTACTCTTTAAACAGTATTCAGGTTTGTAAAATCTGAATTACATTGCCTGAAAACACTCTTCCTCTCTTTAAAGGATACCTTGATTGTGTGGTCTGAAGCTGAAAATTATGATTTGGCACTTAGCTTTCAAGAAAAAGCAGGATGTGATGAAATATGGGAAAAAATATGTCAGGTAAGTTTGATAAATATAAGATTGGAAAAACCTAAATCATCTTAATGTATGTGTTCAAATTTTTTAGACTGTTCTAAGAGGTGAATCTGAACACAGTAGGTAGAAAGTAAAGCTATCGTCTTAGCCACCTTCACCAAATTTTGTATTTTTGAATTTGGAAACTTCCTCCTTCCTCCACAAATTTGATGTGAATTTAACAATGTTTGGGGTGGCTTTTTAGAGCATTTTCAGGTCTTTTTGCTTAAAATAACTTTTTAGCTTTATTATAACCCAAGTAAGTTCAGCTCAAAATGAGTGCTTAAAAAGTTTCCTAACAATTAATTTCGTAAATAAGTTTTTCTGGGTTGGGCAGAAGGGAAAAGGTTACCTGTCCAAAGTTTCATTGTAGAGAGAAGAATGTATGTGAGCTCTTAGTGAATTTTATAATGTATTTCTCCTGCATTTAGCCATACCTTATTCACATTTCTCTTCCTATATTTCTCATTCTTCTCTTTCTTTTATGTCATTCTTCTGTTTAAGGTGAGGGGAATATTGAATTTCTCAACAGATCTTTTTTCCATGTAAATGTCACAGTGTGCTTCTGTTGACTATCAGGGTATGAAAGTCTGATTTGGTAGTTGAAGTAGGAGATAGCTCTATATTATCACCTTAAAGCTGTAATTCTTACAGTTTAAAGAAATCAAACAGTTTATATGTAGCATGTATGTATTTTAATATATGCTAATTAACTCTTTATGTTTTACCACAGCAACCAGATGACTATGTGTCATCGAATCAGTATTGTTTCTGGATAACATTTGGTCAGATATTAACTATTGACCAATACCTAAAAGAGTTTAATCGATATATTCACTGATGTTAGTTTAGTTTGTCAGTTCTTGTTTGGGTTTTTCTTTCATTGCAAGCATTGCAACTTTTCTTAATTTCTGTGCTATATTATGTGGGATTTCTCTAATTTGTCTAATTCTCTCTTTGTGGGCTCTCATTTTCTGTTCTTAAAAAACATCTAGCTCTTTCTACTCTGTCTTTTAGAGTCTGTTCTCACTGATTTCAGAAATAAAGCAAAAGAAATCTGGTTTTATAATTGCATGTGTATGGGTCATTCATTTTTTTGGGAATGAGTCTTTTCAACAGTTTATCACTTATGTAAATAAGTACAGAAACTTATGTAAATAAGTACAGAAACATTTCCAGGAACCTTGGCACTCAAAGGACCAAAAGTTGGGGACAAACAAAATGGGAGAAAGGGGAAATTGTGTGCTAGGGTAACACCCAGATAAGAAGCCCAGTTTCCTCAGCCTCATGTAAAGACCTAATATTTTTGTAAGAAACCAGTGCCTTTACATCCTGTTTTGAGGCCATGCTATTGTATTTGTGTCTAGTGTACTTTAAAGATCTTAAGCTTCCTCAGTTGTTGAAGCTTGTTCTAAAAGGAAAACTTTGATACCACTTACACTGGAAGTGGTTGCTGATGTGTAGGCAGAATAGAATGTGGGTTTTCACAGCATTCTGGATTTTATACAGCAAGGATTTGCTTGCTGTTATCCATGAAGAAGTATTTCTCCCAGATTTTTTTTGCTGATTTTCCAGATAAAAAGGAACAGTACCATGTATCATTCTACACAGCGGTACCTTTCTGGATTTGACACATCAGACTCCAGATACTGCAATTAAGATGTCATTAAAGCTGAAACACTCTGGTTCAGTCTGTCTCTGTTTTTTTCACTAACTCATGCTTTCTGCAGTTTCCTTGTTGTATCTCTAGAGAGATCTTTGCAGGTCCTGTGCCTTGTTTTTCTGACAGTTCCAGGTTGCCTGTACTCTTTTGTTAACATTGGTTTGGGGTTTTCTGTTCTTCGAGGGGTTCTGTGGCTCTGTTGAGTATTTAGAAAGTGCACAGTAACACATTTTGACTTGCAGCGCTCCAGAACTGGTAACGGCAATTAAATTAACAGGACTGGCCTCTCTCTTCTGTTTGAGGTAGCAGAAGCTTTGAAAAGCATCAAGAGCAGTTAAATAGCCTATAGATAAATGTTTAAAGCTATCGCTGCAATAACGTAATACTGGTTTGCATTTGAAAATCTGTCTGCAGAGAATAAAGATTGGAAACAAATCACTTAGTTCAGTAGTGAAAAAGTTGTCATCCATCCTAGTAATTATGAATTTCCTTTTTTATTTGAAATACTCAGAAAATGTATCTAAATATCTAACGTAGAAATAATTTTGTACAGCCTTCTGTTTGGAGAACATAAGCTCTTACTTTGCAAACCAGTTGTACTCAATGTCAAACTTGTATTTGCACTTCTATTTTGGCTATAGTAATAAAAAGTGTGGGGCATTTGAAATGGTACTTTTTAAAAAGCACTCAAGTAGCAGTAAACATTAAAGTCCACTTTTTTAAACACATCTTATTTTGTAGGTTCAAGGCAAAGACCCCTCTGTCGACATTACTCAGGACCTAGTCGATGAATCTGAGGAAGAGCGTTTTGATGATATGTCATCACCAGGTCTAGAATTGCCGTCTTGTGAATTGAGTCGACTAGAAGAAATTGCAGAACTTGTGGCATCTTCACTGCCTTCACCATTACGTCGTGAAAAACTCGCACTAGCACTGGAAAATGAGGGCTATATTAAGAAGCTCTTAGAAATTTTTCATGTGTGCGAAGACTTGGAGAACATTGAAGGACTACACCACTTATATGAAATTATCAAGGGAATTTTCCTTTTGAACAGAACTGCACTTTTTGAAGTCATGTTTTCCGAGGAATGTATAATGGACGTAATTGGATGCCTAGAATATGATCCGTCTTTATCACAGTCACGGAAACACAGGGAATTTCTGACTAAAACAGCAAAATTTAAAGAGGTGATTCCTATATCTGATCCAGAGCTGAAGCAAAAAATACATCAGACATACAGAGTACAGTATATTCAAGATATGGTCCTACCCACTCCCTCAGTTTTTGAGGAAAATATGCTATCAACACTTCATTCTTTCATCTTTTTTAATAAAGTGGAAATAGTTGGTATGTTACAGGTAAGTTTCAGAATTTCACAGTCTATTTGCGCTTGGGCAGAGAAAGTTGGATAATTTTTCTTGGAAAGATTAAGGTGCTTTGGTGGAACCTTCTGTCATTCTGAAAGTCGTTTTGAAGTGTGACACAAAAGGCGTGGATTTGAGTACTGAGCTGATTTGTACTTAACTGTCAGATTTTGGACTAGATGCTCTGTAAATGATTTAAATGGAGCAAACATATGTAGAATCCTGAATGAGGTTGTTTGGAATGAATAGTACTGTTTGCATTTTGAAGGGTTGATTTTGCTAGGGTTTTTTTCTGTATTTTGGGACTTTTTAGGAACTAGAGTTACGGATAATTTTTGTCATGTTACCATGACGAAAAAATAATCAAATTACTTCACCAAAATTTCACAAATATAATCTCATACCAGGATATAAGTGTTTCTAAGTTTGAAGTAAATTCAATTAGTTGTTTGGAAACTACACATTCAGAACATGACATTGCCCTAGAGACTTGAATGTTTTCTTTGTTTGTCTTATAAGTCCCTAAATAATATTACTTGGAATTTCCAGTTTTGCTTGATGTATGTCTTACTTCAAATGTAAAGAGTTTATATGATGCTTTAGATATCTTACCTACATGTCTTAAGTATTCTGTGCCAACCCAGGAACTTCCTGAACTGTGTAGAAACAGATGGCACATCTCCGTGCTGGGAGCTTCCTAAAGCTTTCAGCTGACTCAGCAAAGTGTTACAGCACATGTATTTTGGTTTGTAGACGTTAATTACCATTATCTTAATTCTACTGATTTTCAATAAGTGAATAGCCACTGTCTTTGTAGGGGCTGTCTGATGGGAGAAATGGACAGTGCTAGCTGCTACTGGTTACCTTAATCACATTTATCTTCAGTTGAATCTCAGAATGTACCCTGTTTAATTTCAAAATAGAGCAAAAATTCCTTTTGCAAGCTCATACGACAAATCATCATCAATACTAGGCCTTCTGTCTTCATCCACCACACTCAGTTGATCAGAATACTGATATTATTTAATCCACTCTCTTGGAGCTGTAATCTGTTATGTCAACACATGGAGTACTTGATAAGCAGCCAGATGTGCAAGATGTCACCCAGATGTGGCCTGTGGGCAGACCATGACTTACTGGAGCAGCCACTGAAGCCTGGTGGAACACCTGGGGCATCTCCACTAGTATTGGACTGCAGCGTAGGCTAACTGAACCAAACTCTTTATGTCTGAATGTGTGTCCTTGATAAACAAAGTCACAGATGTGTATCTGAAGCAGTGAGAAGGCTTTAATCATTTTGGAGTGGCCAGTTTGAGAAAGCTTACAAACCTGACAGAGGGAGTGCTGAAAAAGATTCAATTAAGTGTCTCAACTTGGGTATCCAGTAGGTCTCTCAAATATGTTGACCTGTTTTGCAAGCATTGCTGAAAGCAAAGTCGTGAGTATGTTACATTTTGGCTTGAGGAGGAGGAGGGGAAGAGTTATGCAGGAGTCTTGGTGTCAGGGGATGATTCTGAAAGGGATCTTGAACTTTGGAAAAGAGGGCAAGGAAAAAGGGGACCTGATCCTGCAAAATCATTAATGGCGTGTTTGCCAGAAATCCTGAGGTAACTTGAATGAGGACTTGTGGTTGATTATTTTCCTTTTTTCTGTGTCTTATAACCTGTGTTTGGTTAGTAGATGTAGGTTGAGCTTGGGTCAGAATATCAAGGTTTAGTGTGGTTGTGAAGCGTGTTAGTTGCAGTTTACTGTTTGCAGTTACAGAAATAGAGGCTCAGATCTGATTTTGATTTGTTCTGTGACCGCAGGTTTCTGAACCTTATCTTCACTACTGTTGCTGTTGTCTGTGGTTGAGAATAAAGTGTACTCCCTGTGCAGTGGAGCCAGAAGAATTAGCATTGCATAACTTTGAAAGTTAGCTAAATATTTCAGATTGTTGTAGTGTTTTGTACAGCTTTGAGGAGCCAAGAGTGGTAGTTGCCAGGGAAGAAAATACATCCTATGATATATTGCATTCCCTAGTCGTTTCACGGTACAGCTCTATAGCATTGAGGGGGAACTGAATTTTAAAATAAATTTATAAATAGAAATCTGTTGGAAATTATTTGACATTTATGATCAACTCTTGATTTTGAGGGAATTAAAAGAGTCTATCAATATTGTATGCCAATTGCATTTCTAAGAGATTAAAAATATTGATTGATTGGTTGACTTCTCAAGTTCTTACAGTGTAGCTCTAAACCAAGGTTTAAACTGGCATTTATTGTATTCACCTGGCATTTATTTATTGATCTATTTATAGAGCAGTATGTCAGGTTGCACTTTTCTGTAATCTCTGCCCCGTAAAGTTTCATTCGCTCCTCTCCTTTCTCCGTCCCCCATTCCCTCAGTCCTTGTATAAAATGTATGATACTGTTCCTTCTAATTTCTTTAAGCAGAATAAATAATGTTCTGAGAACAAAATTAAAAGACTGCTTTTGTTGATTTCACTTCTGTAACTAATTCTTAAGGTCTTTGTTCCATTAGTATGCTTTAACGTGCATTTCTGTAGCTGGGTCTATCACAATACTTCGATGGGAGGGACGGTGTTATTTCGTGAAAGATTTAAAGTTGTCTGTAATTGGAATTCCTGGCATTCATTATTTTAGATCTAATGAGATCCTGGTGCTAACTAACCTTATGTGTGTACTTAAGAAGCTATTTCTTTTATAAGTAATTATTAATTGGAGAGTTTCTGGGATGCTTCTTGGTAGTTTATTGGGAGCAATTAATGAGTCTCAGCTTTTTAGTTGGTGTGTAACACAGGTTGTTAATGCTTCTGCTGTTGACTTATGTTGTCTCTCCTGAACCATTGAGGCTGTGACAAAAGAGCTGTCTTTTTAGGAAATTTTAAGTCTCAGATTCAAAGTAAACTCCCTGAGCAGCTGGTATCCAGTGACATACTGCAACTATTGCGTGTACAACTGAGTTGTTTTATATTCTGTTCTTTTCTCTTTCACTAGCTGGGGAGGAAAGGAGAAGAAAAACTATTTTACCTCCACCATGAAAAAAAAGATGGGATCTAAAGAGCCCTTTTCATGTCAGGCCCTGTATTAACTAAAGTGGCACTTTGAATACCGTCATCTCAACTTGACCCAGCCACACCTTAGTTACAGAAAAGTGATTAGAAATTTGTTCAAGGCTCTGTGCAGATTGTGCCTTACGCTCTTCGACAGGCTGGGTGACTTTATTAAAAGTTATCACTTGTCGTATTTAAGGTATTTGGTGTTAAGATAGGACATTTAAGGTCATTAAAGGTCACTGACATTTAAGGGCAGTTTTTCAATTACAACTAGTGAATTCTGTAAATAAGTATATGCTGTTTCTTAAGAATTCTGGCTTTATTAGGAGAGATTTTTTTTTGTAAATTAAAAAAAAAAAAAGATACAAATTCTGTAGTCGTGGAAGATACCAGCTTCCATTATTTTGCTTTCTTTGATAGGTAAAAAGCTCTTACCTGTTCTGTGGTAAAACAAGAAACAGAGAATGAATCACCTTTGGCACTTAGGGTTCTGAACTGTATTCCTCCTGCCTACTTCATTAAGGTTAGCTTTCCCATGATCTTTATAAAAATGCTTACACTGATGGGCTTTTCTGAGAAATGGAGGTTAGCTTATTTGTGATTTAATTGTCTAAGATCTGTCATTTTAAGTAACTGTGTCAAGATCTCACTAAACTAGATACTGTTGGTCATGGTGGGTAGTAAACCCATGATACCAGTACTTCCAGTCTACAGAATTAACTGCTGTGGAAACCTGCTCAATTACAGGTGTTATGATTCACTGTACGTAAGATACGAAAGAGGTATATAATATTTTTTTCCAATTTCAGCCCCTCCTAATATGCTCTTACTGCTTTGGGTCCAGCCTGTTCTAGTCTTGAGATGTCATAGCCACCAAGAAACCTTGCTGAAACATGGAGTTCACCAAGTTTTGAGAGTGGGGGTGGGACAGGTAAGTGGTGTTTCTTACTTTATATGACGCTCTTTTGCAATTTAAAAATATATACTAATGTTCACACTGGAGGTCACCAGTTCTTTCCCTTTGTATTATTAACTAGTTCTTAAAAAAAACCAAAAACTTGCAAAACTGCGCCATAGAGTGAGCAAACACTGTTTCCTTTCGTTCTCTCCCCCCTTCTCATTGGCGTGTTCTTTTTGCCGGCAAGATCCTTTGGTGTTTTATCTTCCAGAATACAGAATATTGTTAGGATTACTTTTGAGTACATGCGTTTCGACTTCAGAGTCTTTCATTTTCAGGAAAGTGGAGAGTGAAAGGGTAAAATTGGACATAGGTTAAAATAATTTATGTGCCTGATAGAGCAGTGATCACATGGCATTACTGTAGTGGTAAATCAGCTTTTTAACATACAGAAATCATATTACTCATAGTCCCTTTCTCCCTTTTTAATAACTAAGAGGCGTTTAGGTACATCTGTATATTTTACTGGATTTATATATAATAGTAGGCTGTTTTTAATTTTGAAAGTGGTTTTACAGGTAGTTACTTATTCTTAACAAAACCCTGCGGATGTAAATGTAATTATCTGTAGTTGTTTTAGGGGAAGAATTGTGTCAGCGCATGCTGGCAGTTTTCCCCAAGTGTATTAGGATTGGGACGTCTTCTGCCACTCTGCTATTTTGCAGTAGTTGGCTCAGGAATAACTCTGGAGATTTACTTTCAGCAAAATTTACCTTGCAATAAAGTATAAAAAGATTCTGGGGGGAATGACTTAGTGAAAGAAGTTTGCAAGTGGTGCATGCTAGTGATTTCTGATACTAACTTCTTCATTGTAGAAAATTATTTTCATTGTGTACGGAGCCTCCAAATGTGATTAGCTGGGTCCCGCTGCTGTGTCAGTGTGTTGTCTCAAGTGGAAATAGCTTATTGATAGGAGATGAAAACATGTATGGGAATGCAGGCTGAGAGAGAGGAGACTGAAACGTTATGAACTACGAAGTCTTCTGGTGTGGTAGCAGGAAGGAATGTATGTTTGAAGCTGTGATTCTCTTGTTTCCTGGTAACATTTTATGAAAAAGCTTTCACTTTCTGGGCTGAAATATTATTTCTGCCTAAAATGAATACGGAGATGGAAAAGAGGATGGAAAGTGTACTCTTTTTCCAGCTTAGGTGTCACTGAGTTTCTTGGATGTTTTTTTGAGAATGGCATATTTTTTGTCATTTATCTGTTGTCACAGACATGAAGTATCTGATAACTGAAAGTTAATTATATTTGAGAGGCCTGCTTTTGAAGAATGCTTTTTTAAGTGCCTTTTGGGAGGAGGAAGACCGCTTTGAAAGAAGAATCACAAATGTAAATAGTGTCTTTTTTTTGTGATCCTACTTTGTCTGTGGTTTTCTTGTTTTTAAAGTCATAAATGATGGAGTGAGTAGAACTTTGAAAGGTATTAAATCCTAGGAGCATCTACTTACATCTTGCAAAAGCATAAATGAATATATTAATGTTTGGTATATGCATAGTTTAAGTATTGCGCATTTAGTAATTTCTCTGTATGGAAAAAATAGCTAGATTCTACAGTTACCCTGTAAACTATTGTTGGCAGTTCTGTTTTCTTGGAAAACAGTTGCCACTGTCACAGCTTCTAAGATGCATCCACATGGGTTTTGATACTTGTTTGCATGAAGAGGCCAGATACTACAAAGAATTATGCATTTACGCTGTGTTCACTTTACAGACATATTTTAGGGGATTTTTGTAAGTTGGAAAAAAAACCCAAAACATTTAAGCTTGTGTAATTCTAGCATTCGGTGTTGATGCTTTGTGACTTCTGAAATATGTGAATTCTGCTCTCAGACCGTGCATTTCCATAGGTTCTGTGGGTAGTGTTCAGGAATGTATCTTTAGATATGCTGCCCTTTTCAGTAATTTTGCAGCTTGAGAGAGAAAAGCTTGTATTTAGAATGTTTGTTGCAATCACAATTTTTCTATAAATGTGAGAGGATTGGGGTTTTTCCCATCGGTAACAACCTGTCTGCCTTTCACTAAGCGTCTGGAATGAGATTGCGCTGAAACACATTTCAGGGCTAAGACATAACAGCGAAATTAGTAATGAGTTGATTTTATTTTCTTGGAATAACTGCCATTTACTGCATATTATCCATGTAAGGGTAGGGTGTTTTGAATTACTCAGATCCATCTTAGTTTGTCTGATTTTAAATAGATCACAGTTATTCTGAGTCCTACAGATTTCAGATAATCCCATTCGTTTAAAAATACCATGTATTTAATGGAGTTTGGGAGAGGAGGTAGTGTGGGAGGAGCATCAGTGCTATATTTAATACATAATAGTAAAATCCTGTATTATAGTAAATATGTGGAAGGTTGAAAAATGGAACTTCTGACAGTTCCTCCTGAAACATTAAGTGTCAGCTTTGAAGTCTTAATCACTTCCCAGTGTTTGGAAGTCCCCTCTACAAGTCGCAGATGTTTGCAAGCCCAGTAACAGGGCAAGTGGGTTGGCCTCTGCTGCAGGTGGCCATGTCTTGAGCCAGGATCTGGTGAGAGCCCTGCACTGGGCCCCTCACCAGTAGTGAAGGGTCTCCGCCTCCCCTTTTTGAAATCAAAGCCCTAAATAGTTGTTTTGAACATATTTGACTGTTGAAATCTGAAAGTCAAACTTTATGTTTACAGTGCTTGATCCTCCAGAGGGAATTTCATTAAACTCCAAATGAGGCCTCTCCTATCTCTTTTTGTTTTGATTTTGAAGCAGTCACAAAAATAGCACCAGAAATTGTGTCCAGAAATCATTCCTCTTCATTATCACTAGAGAGTTGGGTCGGGTTAGAGCCATGGCACAGCATCAAGCAAGAGGAAACGTGGCGTGTCCTAAATATAGTGTTTACCTTATAGTGTGGTGAAATGCCTAGTAGGGCAGTAGCTCATGCCAAACTATTTTGGGTTTATCTGTGTTGTGCAGTGCCAAGTAGAGGTCCTGGATGGGGTTGTGGCAGTGTTATAGCTGCATTAGCACAGTGTGCTGTTGGAACTGAGGTACTCATCTTCTCAGCAAGGCTGCAGGGTGAGCCTGGGCGAGATACCTAGATAATCTGAATATAAGAAAGTTTATGTGGATGTATCTGAAGTACTTTCATGGTTCTGCTTTATGCTGTGTAAACGTAAGCGAGGCAACTTGGGTTTCTAGCCCTGTGGTTTGGGATGGAAGGATGTTGTATGTGGTGCTACTGACTTCACAAGAAACAACACTCTGGCAGCTTTTTATTTGTATCTGATGTACAGGTATCTTTTCAAGCAAGTGCTATCTTATTAATGTATTATATTAGGGAAAGGATGAGGAAAGGTTTAGTTCTGTCTTAATAATCTTCTAGTTGTTAGGAGTGTAATGGGAAGCTGAGTATTGCTGCTTCTTGCAGTCCGAATCTGTTTATAACGTGTTGTCTGCTGTGTGTAGTTTTGCCGAGGTACTGCAGTATAAGAAATAATGGAATGGTTTTTGATTGCTGCCAGCCAGGATGCCCAATGAATGCTGTATGTTATAGGAACAGTTACTTTGATTTGGTTTCTAGAATTTACCCTCCTCACACTGGGGGGGAAAGAATCTCCTCTCATTCCTGCTAATATGCAGCTCTATCTTCATTTTGTCCTTGCTTTATCTCTGCTGCAAATATCTCATAACATTCCAAAGATCTATGTGTGTGCAGGGCTGAGTGGGAGATCATGTTTATAAATACCCATGAGCAATTGAAGGAGGAATATTGTAGTGTGGTTTAGGGGGAGGGGCGTGTGACAAGGGGAAGGGAGTTAGAGAAGAAGTCACAGATGAAATGATGAGAATGGCAGTAGGAAATAGAAAAAGAACAGCCAAAGGGCAGTACAGGATTCATTGTAACTGAGAATGAAGGGGAGGGTGTGTGTGGAGTGGTGTTGAACGTGATAAAAGCTCAAAAACAAGATTCATATTAGTTAGTTTAAAAATTGAATTAGAAAGTTGATACCAGTATGATTACAGTACACAAACGTGTGTTCTCTTAATTGCAGGAGGCATGGTTAGAAGAACTTTATATTATACTTGGATGTCTTTTGATACTGTCAAATAAACAAATGGTATTGTTTTGCCTTTGTAGGAAGATGAAAAATTTCTGACAGACTTGTTTGCACAACTAACAGATGAAGCCACAGATGAGGAGAAAAGACAGGAATTGGTAAGAAATCTGTAAAATACACATGAAAGGGACAGTTACTACCAAGTGATACGTGCATCATTTTTTAACTAGGATATTATTCCTGTTTTTCAGGTAAATTTCCTGAAAGAGTTTTGTGCATTCTCTCAAACACTGCAACCTCAAAACAGAGATGCGTTTTTCAAAACCTTGTCAAATATGGGCATACTGCCAGCACTAGAAGTCATATTGGTAAGTCAGTGCAATTTTGTTTATGATAATATCTCCAGAGAGGTTTTTTTTTTTAAAAGTAAGCCAGGCAAACTTAAGTCACATGGTTTTCTGAATTGTTGCTTCATTTGTCTTGTCTTAGCTTGAGATTCAGGACATATAAAATATTTTTATACAATTTTAAAAGCATTTACAGTATGACATTGGTAAGTGCCCTGGCATTCTCACATTTTTGTTTTGTCCTTCACTTCCTATCTCTACATGCTTCTTGGTATACAATTAAGTAAGAAAATAGGGAAATATACCAAAGGGCAGGGAAACTATAAAATTTATTTTGGCTACAGTTGTCAAATATACAAAAAAGAGGTTAGAGTCAATTGAGTTTTAGAATACAGTTTTAGTACTAGTTAGGTATGATTTGTAAGTAGGAATTAAAAGCTGTATGCTCTCTGGTTTTCATTCCATTTAAGCCTTTTCTTTTAAGGAAACATAAATGGTTTTATATGACTTTTTCAGGGTATGGATGATGCACAAGTACGAAGTGCAGCCACTGATATATTCTCATATTTGGTTGAATACAACCCATCCATGGTACGAGAGTTTGTCATGCAGGAAGCGCAGCAGAATGATGATGTAAGTAGAGGGACCCCAGAAAAGTGTGTATTGTTTTTCAAAATTACTCTTTTATATTTATGACTCTATTAAACAACATGAGCCTGGGTTCTGAAGAATTGCAGAATCACAGAATGATAGAGGTTGGATGGGACCTCTGGAGATCATCTAGTCCAACCCCCCTGCTAGAGCAGGGTCACCTAGAGAAGGTTGCACAGGAACATGTCCGGGCAGGTTTTGAATGTTTCCAGAGAGAGAGAGACTTTATCACCTTTCTGGGCAGCCTGTTCCAGTGCTCTGCCACCCTTAAAGGAAAGAAGTTCCTTGTCATGTTTAGATGGAACTTCCTATGTTCAAGTTTGTGCCCATTACCTCTTGTCCGGTCACTGGGAACCACTGAAGAAAGGCTGGCCCCATCCTCCTCTTGCCCACCCTTTAAGTATTTATAAGCATTGATACGATCCCCCTTCAGTTTTCTCTTCTGCAGACTAAAAAGGCCCAAGTCCCTCAGCCTTTCCCTGTAAGAGAGATCTTTGTAGATCATCTTAATCATCTTTGTAGCCCTTTGCTGTATCCTCTCCAGCAGTTCCTTGTCCTTCTTGAACTGGGGAGCCCAGAACTGGACACAGTACTCCAGATGGGGCCTCACCAGGGCAGAGTGGAGGAGGAGGCTAACCTCCCTTGACCTGCTGGTCACAATCTTCCTGATTGCACCCCAGGATCCCATTAGCCTTCTTGGCCACCAGGACTCCTAGGTCTTTTTCCACAGAGCCCCTATCCTGTAGCAGTGCATAGGGTTATTCCTTCCCTGGTGCAGGACCTTACAGTTGCTCTTGTTGAATTTCATAAGGTTTCTCTCCGTCCATCTCTCCAGCCTGTCTGGGTCTTGCACAGCAAGAGTATAGCAGCACAGCCTTCTGGTGTGTCAGCCACCCTCTCATGGAACTTCCTATGTTCAAGTTTGTGCCCATTACCTCTTGTCCGGTCACTGGGAACCACTGAAGAAAGGCTGGCCCCATCCTCCTCTTGCCCACCCTTTAAGTATTTATAAGCATTGATACGATCCCCCTTCAGTTTTCTCTTCTGCAGACTAAAAAGGCCCAAGTCTCTCAGCCTTTCCCTGTAAGAGAGATCTTTGTAGATCATCTTAATCATCTTTGTAGCCCTTTGCTGTATCCTCTCCAGCAGTTCCTTGTCCTTCTTGAACTGGGGAGCCCAGAACTGGACACAGTACTCCAGATGGGGCCTCACCAGGGCAGAGTGGAGGAGGAGGCTAACCTCCCTTGACCTGCTGGTCACAATCTTCCTGATTGCACCCCAGGATCCCATTAGCCTTCTTGGCCACCAGGACTCCTAGGTCTTTTTCCACAGAGCCCCTATCCTGTAGCAGTGCATAGGGTTATTCCTTCCCTGGTGCAGGACCTTACAGTTGCTCTTGTTGAATTTCATAAGGTTTCTCTCCGTCCATCTCTCCAGCCTGTCTGGGTCTTGCACAGCAAGAGTATAGCAGCACAGCCTTCTGGTGTGTCAGCCACCCTCTCCTCAGTTTTGTGTCATCAGCAAACTTGCTGAGGCTACACTACTGAAATACCATGTTTTTTAAAGTTCTGTTAGTCAGGTGAGATGAGCGTTCACCTGCTTACAGACTCTTGTCCATTGTGTGTAAAGTAAAACAGGTTACTATAAATCACCATTTTGATTAACATCCACTGTCATGTGAGCAAAACAAAATGTTTTTGAACGATGACCTCCTTAAAATGTGAAATATCTATTTCAGTCTTGCACACGTGTTTCTAACTTACTTGAAAGAAACTTGTGTTCAGTTCATTATCACACACATTGAAAGTGGAATTATGGTCCTAAGTGTTTAAGAACACGTTTTGAGAGATCTTAATTTCCCAGAGATCCTCTGTAGCTGATGAATACAAAATGCTAACACACAACTAGTAGTAAGAAAGGGGTTTCAAAGCGGTATTCAGTGGAGAAGAAACATTGTGCTGCCATTTCCATAGAGGAGATAGTTAATTTATTTTCTTGTATCTGCTAAAAACATGCCAGAGAAGAGGAAACTGCTGGTGCTGCTACTTCTGTACTGGAAGAAAGGGGCAGCTGGGACCGGGAATATCAGTGGTGGTTCCAGCCGCTTGAATCTGATGACTGTCCTCTTTATGGGGGACAGGGGTAACCAAGCAACTTGAGCGTAGGGATTCCTAAATGTAGGTACTATTTTGTATTTTTATCTGTTATTCTTGTTTTCTGTGAATACACATTGGGGTTATTTTTAGGTGGAAATAATCTCATCAAGTTCAAAAGCATTATGAAACTTATTGTTGTATGCTTGTGGAAATAAAACTCTTGGTATATATTTAAAGGGAATTCCATGAAATTAAAACTTCTCTTTTCTGAAAAAGCTTCCAGAAAGCAGTTGAATTTTGAGACTGTTAAGTATCTACCTCTGTACATTTTATCTTTTGGTGTTTCAGTTCAGACTAAATTCTAAATTAGGTTGTTAAATTCAGAACCATTTTTAGTTGCTTTGAAAGATTCTTCTTCACTGTTTGCCTTCTTACTGTTGAACTGCTGAGCAGAATGTGTCACTGACATGTAAAATGAATTTCTTTCTGTTAAGTTTGGAGGGTTTTGTTTGGTAGTTGTTTATATTTTACAAAATTTTGATAGAGCACCATTTTTAGCCAGGTGGTAACCCTTTTAGAAGATAATTTCAGATTTGGGGCAAAGGACTAGCACTGGAATTGATTTTTGCTTTTTTTTTTTCCCTGTTAGGATATATTACTCATTAACCTCATTATAGAACACATGATTTGTGACACGGATCCGGAACTTGGAGGGGCAGTGCTACTCATGGGTTTACTTCGTACTTTAGTTGATCCAGAAAATATGCTTGCCACTGCCAATG
Organism: Calidris pugnax; assembly: GCF_001431845.1. Classification (NCBI taxonomy): domain Eukaryota; kingdom Metazoa; phylum Chordata; class Aves; order Charadriiformes; family Scolopacidae; genus Calidris; species Calidris pugnax. The sequence goes on along the minus strand of NW_015091083.1, from coordinate 2,146,525 downwards.
TAAGTAAATACCTTCAAGTGAAATTACATTTGGTTTTTTAGAGTATTTGGTGATATGTGTTATGTATATAATTTTTTTTTTCATTCTTTAGAAAACAGAAAAGACAGAGTTCTTGGGTTTCTTCTACAAACATTGTATGCACGTTCTGACAGCCCCTTTATTGGCCAATACTACAGAGGACAAGCCTAGCAAAGGTAATGCCACTCCAGATTTTGGGCACATGAGGACTGTTGAATGTCAATGTTTAAAATAGAATAACTGTTAAAGGACTTTTCTGTCTTTAAGAGAATCTAAAACTATGATACATAGTTCAAAAATAAAATGTTGATATGTGATTTAGTCATCTGAATAATTTCTAAATATAAAATCAGCGAAGAGATCTGATTTCAGAAATGAACAGCGTTTGCTGCAGATTTTGCTTCAACAAGAATTTTTAGTGACTCATGGGGCGGTTCAGTTACATAGACTTGTAAATGTATAAGTATTTTTTTTTAAGGTCAGGGATTACTAGAGAGAGTGCAGAATTGCCTGTGGGAAGGTGTGTATCACAATATTGTGCTGAATTTGAAGGTATTGGTTCTATATCAGACTAAGAAAGCAGAGATCAGTGACGAAGTAACTGTTCTTAATGGCTACTAGCAGCAGTGTTTGTTTATTAATAGTATAACACATCCGAAATGGATGTAAAAGGAGGTAGATAAATGATACATAAACTGAAACATACTCTAAAGTTTTTAATTTATTATATATATTATTTAAATTAATCTGTTTTATCTCAACTGGCTTCCAGTAAGATTGGAAGTGAGATTTGTACTATTTAAAATTCTTATGTTCTTTAATGGTCAATAAGCTGGCAATATTTTTAAAAAGGTAGCCCTACCTTTTAAAAAAAGATTATATCTAATGTGTATTTAATGTATTATCAATCTACTTAAGAGCAGGATTTGAGTTATGATTTGTATATGCTGATATAATTATATCCTAGAAGTATTAAAAGAGCCTGAGATATTTCTTGCATAGTACTTTTGTTAAAAGGCAGAATAGATCACATTTTTGATATAAGCGTAGTCAAGGCACTGCATATAGGGCAATAATTTATGGTATAGACCTGTGGATGTCATAATGAGACTTGGTTAAATAAGCCTGACCACATGTGTTAGTTCTAAGTTCTGTATTCTGTGAACCTTCAAACACTGATTTGAGACAGACAAAATGTAATTGTTTCTGTAGTTGAAGAGGGTTTCCTGCTATATCTGTATAAATAGAAAATACTCAGTCCATAACAAGCTTGTTCAATTTCTATTTTAAAGATTAAACACACCCTGCAGCACGTTCCCTAAACTATCTGTGGGAGTATACAAGAACTTGGAAACATTTACCAGGCTGCAGTTGGATATTTGAAGTTGGCTTCTGAAGGCAATATCCTAGATATGTTTAATTATTTTGGTTTTGTTTTTATTACAGATGATTTTCAGACAGCCCAACTCTTGGCATTAATACTGGAATTGCTAACTTTCTGCGTAGAACATCATACTTATCATATAAAGAACTACATCATTAACAAAGATATCCTGCGAAGGGTACTTGTTCTCATGGCCTCAAAGCACGCTTTCTTGGCATTGTGTAAGTTTGAAAGCTAAAGAATAAACTATGATTTTGTTAATTGTGAAGTGTTACATATCTTCATTCTGCTGAAAGAAGACTGTTCACAGATAATGACAATTCGTGACTGAATACAGAAGTTCTACTATTATACTTTGTGTTTCTCATAACAATTTATAGATATGTCAGCAAGTATTAGTAAATAATTTTGCATTTATAGATGTATTTTTTTCTAAAAAGCAGAAGGATTTTTCTGAATCTCAGTGTAGTGGTAAATTGAAAAGATGGTATCTTGATATTGAATATCCTGAGAGAACCATTGTAAGTGTTGTTATTTTTTTAGTAGAAATTATCAGAGGTATTTAATTAGAGATATGGTTATCTGTCTGCATTAAACTGCAGAGAAGCTCAGTGTGCTGTCTTTAAACTCTGGTGGTTTCTTGACCATGCTCAGCACATTGGTAGCAAAGCAGCACGACTTCATTCTGGAGGCAAGTAAGAGATTTTTTCTGTGATTCCATTGTACACATCGAGGAAAACAAAGCCTAAAGTTGACTGAGCAGTACCATACGATAAAAAGTACCTTTTAAATTTGTAACTGAATCAACTGAGTTTGGTTTTAGAGCTCTTGAATAATCTTTTTTTCATGTATACATAGTTGCTAACCAAAAGCTGCTGCCTTACAGTGGGATGATACTCTGCTTTCTGTTTATGAATGCACATTCACGTACTTGTGTACATTTCAGAGTTTCAGAAAGAGCTTTAAACTGGCTGTAAATTAAGTCTTTGCTTTAATATGCATGTGAAGGAAATGTCATTTACCAATTTTAAAATTAGGTAGTTTGCATCCTAATCAAATAGGACTTAATTAAATGTAATCAAACTTACATTTGAATAATAAGAATGATAAGTAAATTTCCAAGTTCTTCTACTGAGAAAATATTTTACCTTTATCATAAGTAATTTGAAAAATTGAAAGTACACCCTTATATTAGTTGTAATATAGTTCAACAATAGTACATTATTTCTTTGGTGAGCAGAGGTGGTTTCACTTGTACACTTATAATGGGGGATTTCTTTATGATAAAATAAATAAGTAATCTTTAGCAGTATAGTCAAGACTGTTGAGAAGCAGAGAATAGGTGAATGTATTACCTGGTTCTAATAATGTAATGCTGTATAAGAACTGAGGTTGCAAATTGCCCTAACTAGTGCTGAGTAATTTCTGGATTTTTTTTTTCTTTTACATTTAAAAATTCCTCTGACAATATTTCTGTTTCAGGTGCCCTTCGTTTCAAGAGAAAGATAATTGGCCTGAAGGATGAATTCTACAACCGTTACATAATGAAAAGTTTTTTGTTTGAACCTGTGGTCAAAGCATTTCTAAATAATGGTTCCCGTTATAATCTGATGAACTCTGCCATAATAGAGATGTTTGAATTTATCAGAGTGGTGAGTGCTGTTAGATGCTGAAGATAATTACTGTATTGTTTATCTTGTAGTCCAGGAAGACTTTTCTTTTTGCTTGTTATGGGATTTATGCTATTGTAATGGGATTATATGATGCTGTATTTAAATTAACTTTCTTTTATATCAGTGTTACATACTTGTAGATGTTCTTTCTTAAGTTCAAACAGTACTGTGACTTGAAAATGAAACGTATTCGATAACGTATTCACAGTACCCAGATCTGCAAAGGCAGCACTAATCAAGTTTCATCGGGCGGATTGGACGGGCTTGTTACGACAGGAATGTAATTTGAAACTACTGCTACAAAAAAATCAAATTTAGCTGTGCTCTGTAACGTCAATTCAACAGAATATGGAAACATGAAGAAGAGATATCAGTCTTTCTTGATGATATTAATGGAGCGCTACAAAGTTCCTTCCAGAGGGAATTTCTTAAAATATTCATGCCATTTTGGCTGTCTGCACAGTACTGTTTCCTCACTGTTGTTTGCATCCAGATCCTGACAAGATGCTGTACAGACTCTAAATGTGTAAGTGGGGCCAAGCTAGGGTGCAGGCAGCCTTGGAGGAGTAAGTGGGTGAGGAAAAAAAGGGCTTTGTCAGCTCTTGAAATCTTCTGTGCTCATGACCTCTTTCCTCCTTGAGTTGGGACTCAACATAATTCAAGACTGAGATCAGCTGGTCATCATGGAAGAGTTGATTTAAAAATGGTTTTGAAGCTATTAAAAAAGTTAATCCACGTAGGTGGCCCTGACTTCTGTGCTGTGGTCTTTCAGTACTCTGTGAGATTGGGTGTTCTTTCTACAGTTCATGTGATGGGGAAATCAATCATCTTTTATTTTCTTATCCTTTTCACATAGATACCCAGGTTGCATTTCCAGAATACTTGGTATCTGTAAATACCTTTTTTTCAATTTTTCTTTCATCCAGAGAGAAAATTAAAAACAATAAAAGCGTGCTTTGATTCTTACTGATGTATCACCATTCATAAGAGGTGACCTTTAAACACATAACTGGAAAGAAAAATAATCAGTGTATTATTAGGATTTAGGTTGCTTTGCTTGTCTTTAGTAGATGGTAATTCAGGTGTTTATTCTGCAATATTCCAGGGGCTGTGCAGTGGTTAGAAAGCCTAGCAATGCACTGGAGCAGTTTTCCTGCTGCAGTGTACAAACCTGTGCTCATCTCAGCTGTCTAGAGGGGCTTTGGGCAGCCCCAACACCGAGCTGAAATAGCAGAACAGTTGGGAGGTTTTTTGTAAGGGACCTTGACCAGCACTACGTGGCCACAAAGGAAAAACTTGATATTAGTTTCTCATGAAAAATAGCTCCCTTGTTCTCATCCTAAATAAATGCATTGAATAATTATTTTTACGTAAGTAATTTATTTGCAGTGAGGAAAGAAACAATATGAGTGCAGAGTCTGTATATCATAAACATATTTTTAATTGACTGATTAAAACGGGTATCAGTTAATCTACCAATCTGAAAATATTTATAAGTTATGGTGGGAAAGACCTTTAGAATTGGTTTTGGCATCGTTTTCTGTCAGGGTTTTAGGTTCTGTTCATGTGTTTTGAAGGGGATATTGCTAGAAAATTGCTGCTATTACACCTATTTTGCTAATCAAATATTAGAATCTCTAGATTTTCAAGTACACTTGTATGCATCATCCTCATTTTTGCATAAGCTAATTAATATGATGCTTCCTATTGAATGTTTAAAAATAGTTTCATTTGAGTTACTTTTTATATTATATTAATTAAGTGCATTTGAATGAAAATAAGTCACTTTATGTTTGTTCATTTCTATAGGAAGATATAAAATCATTAACAGCGCATGTAATTGAAAATTACTGGAAGGCACTGGAAGATGTAGATTACGTGCAGACATTCAAAGGACTGAAACTACGATTTGAGCAACAAAGGGAAAGACAAGATAATCCAAAACTTGACAGGTAAAATACACTAAATGCTCTTACTAATATATCAATGCTTTAATTCTGTTTTGGGAATATTGGTGGGTTGTAGTATGATAGTGGAAATGTAAGTAGTTTAGATTCCTGCTTGCATTTCGAGTGTTGTTGAATTTACTTGATCAATAGTGTTATTTTCAGATGTGTTGCTTTGAACTCTTGATCATTTTTCAGCTAACATAGTAGTTGCTGGACCCCAATAATAACGCTACGTTGTCATATCTTAAACTTAGATACATTATTGTAATGAGGCTGGAAGCCTTTGAGTATCTGAAGTTCATTTGCTTAAATAACAGATTCCTACTGTTTGATTTGAATGGTTCTTCAGTGAATTACCATTCGGTGGATTTTTCCTTTGGAATTGCACATCGGATTTCCTTTTATTTTAGTTAGTTGTGGGTGTAGATATGTAGATAAGCACTAACGAAATTATTGAGAAGTAGAATATACAAAGAAATTTTTAGAAGATACTTTTTTGTCACTGTTAGATTTGCTGGAGTAAAAAACAGTCTGATGTAACACGCCTCCTGTTTGCCAGAGCAAAAGTTCCCTTCCTTAGTACACAGTTACCCAAAGTTGAAAGGTTAGGGTGTATAAAAATGGGAAGTTTAGGACTTTTTATTAAATGTATTTTTTTGTATTTGGTATTACTTTATGTGTAGTTTCATTCAAATAATGCCTTTGTGAATAGATGAGTTACTCTTAAGAATTGTTAGCATGATCTGGTCTTGTTCTGCTGTCTTGAATTACTTTGAAAACATATTCAAAAATTAATCCTGATTAGTCACGCTAGGACATCTTGAAATTTCAAACTTTTAAGTTATTTCCTGCCACAAAATTTCTTAATCAATATATAAATTTGAGACTTGTATGATTAAAATGAGAGTTCTAAAATGTTGAAACACTTTCAAGAGTATGTGTGGGATCTGCAGTTTCAGTACTAGTGTTTTACAGGTGAGCGCTGTTACTATTTGGCTTGTGAAGACTAAGGTTATCACTTAAAACAGCTGCGAAACTCAAGCTTACGATTAATGTGTGTGTTGGGAAGAACACCCAGCCACTTCCTTCAGTAATGTCCAGCCAGTATAGGAAGTACAACATCAGCCCTTTTCTGGCTTAAATTGAGCTAAGTGATTGTGTATAGTTGGGTCACATGGGTTTATCCGACAAAATGATAGCTTCAAGGGGTCTGTAGCTCAACCAGCCCTGTTTTTATCTTCTTCCTATATGTTATATAGTGTCTGCACAAGCCCTGGCACAAAGCATGTAATTTTTTAAGTGAATACCCAGAAATAATAAAATGCAAAAATAACAAGGAGCTCCTTACGCATTTTACCAAAGAATAGTTCAGTAAAGAATGTGGCCAGAAATGTTGCTGACATGGGCCACAAAAGTATTCGGAAGGATGCCACTTGAGTAGTAGTTTTGCACTATTATCAGAACTTGAATGTAAATGCAATATAGAATGATGCAGTCTGTATAGATCCAGATGATAGCGTTGGCAAGCAAATTATTCAGAATTAGATTTATTTTTAAAAGTACATTCAGTGTTCTTATACCTTGTAAATTCCCAGTTTTTCCCTCCTGGCTTTTTTCTGTAGTCAGTAGTGCAAGACCTTTTCTCTAAATACAATAAGCTCAGACTGTATTATTAACATTTTGATGCCAGTAACAGAGGCTTTATGAAAAATACTAACTTTCAAACTTACATTGTGGCCAGTAAATTCAGTGCTACAGAAAATTTGTCAAGGGTTTCATGCTTTTAGTGGAAATTGACTGTTAGAATCAACACCAAGCAGTGAAAAGAGTGTTTGCAACCTCTCTCCCACTTCTCCCCCTGTTCTTCAGGGTGCACATCACTGTCCTGCTCCTCCAAGGCCATAGTACTGCTTCTGTGAGAAAAAAGGAAAGGAAGGTGGAGTTGAGATAGACCAACACTAATAGTAGATCAAATGCGGAGGGAAAAGTAGCCAAGGCCCTGAGGAATGGAAAATACTGACACTGACAAAAAATTGTAACAGGTGGATGTGGCAGAAAGAGATAGCTTTTTTATGTATCTATTTTAAAGCAGAGACATATTTAAGTTAGATTTTGGGTTGGGTTTTCTTTTCTTTAACACATTGGACCCCAAATTCTGACAAGTTATAAACTATTTTCAGAAAAAAAAAGTCTGTAGTTTCTAAATTCTTTGTTACACAACATTTTATTTACCAGTGCAAACTGTTAAACCAAGTGAATGCAACACTTCAGTGACATTTATTAGAATTACTTTTAATAGTGCTGTTTGTAAGCTACAGAATTTTGGACAGATAGAGTAGTCTGAATGTGCTATTAGCAGAGCTGAGGCTTTATAAAGAAAATTTTTAAGTTGTATTTGCATGGAAAATACAAAGATTTGCATTACAGAATGATTTGCTCATTTTTATTGCTCTACAATATTTGTAGGTGTAAACTCTTAATGTAAATGTCAAGCAGAAGTTTTATTATTAATGTCAGTTGCTTTTTGAATCAAAAGTTTTAAAACTTACTGTTCTGCAGCATGCGCTCCATTTTGAGAAATCATAGATACAGAAGGGATGCAAGAACCCTGGAGGATGAGGAGGAGATGTGGTTTAACACCGATGAAGACGATATGGAAGATGGAGAGGCGGTGGTGCCCCCTTCTGACAAAACTAAAAATGATGAAGATATTATGGACCCAATCAGTAAATTCATGGAAAGGAAAAAATGTAAGTGATGAGAAGAAGAATACCATGTGGCTTATGCAGAAGCATAACTTTTATTCTTTAATCCTACTGCAATGAAGGATTTGCATGTATTTTTCAAAAGTTCTTAGGTTTTAAAACTGTGACAGCAAGCTAATAGACCACCCCTTCAAAACAAGTTTTCTTGTCTGTAAAAGTGTAATGATACAAAATAGCATTGATGATTTCTTAAAGCATTTGAATGTCAATCTTAGCTGATAGACAAGTTTTCCTGTGTTTTATTCAGGTTTATCATTCAAAATTTTCAATGTATATATTCAGGTGATATCATTGGCAGAAAAAAAAGTGTTCATTCCTTGCCAGTGAGCACACCTGCTAGGTAGTGTCGTAGTATGAAGAAAGGGTTTATGACGACTCACTTTACCAAGTTGTACGTAAAGTATGAAGCCTTTTCCCACACAGTGAAAAGATTTGTAATTAAATGTTTTGCTCAATAATACTGCTTTACTTTGGGATTTTTTTTGTGTTTATTTTTTCTCTCCAGTAAAAGAGAGTGAAGAAAAGGAAGTTCTTCTGAAAACTAACCTTTCAGGTCGTCAGAGCCCAAGTTTCAAGCTTTCCTTTTCCAGCGGTACAAAATCTAACCTTACCAGCCAGTCATCTGCAAGTAATCTGCCTGGATCCCCCGGGTCTCCCGGATCCCCAGGGTCCCCGGGGTCTCCAGGATCGGTTTCTAAAAGCACATCTCAGATGGCATCTGTTACAACTAAGGTAATTTTGAGTGGACATGGATTGACTTCATTGTTACAGACTAAGAATTTGCTTTAGCGTCTCTCTCAAGTTTGCGTGAATTCCTACGTCAGGCAGTAATGGACTATCTGGTTTGTGTATACCATTGTTACAGACTAAGAATTTGCTTTAGCGTTTCTCTCGAGTTTGCATGAATTCCTACATGTCAGGCAGTAATGGACTATCCGGTTTGTGTATACTTTTTGTCCTTTTTAGCATTTTTAAGGAGATCTGATATGTATATAAAAAGAATCATAGAATCGTGATTCTAAAAAGAAGAAAAAAAAGCTTTTTTTTAATGCCCAGACTCTTTAAAGTATGAAGCATTCGACTATCTGCTGCTTGCAGCGAACTTTACTGTGAAATACAGACAACACTTTGTTAAATTACAGAGGGCCATTTGGCAGGTAGAAATATAGAAATACTTTGGAAACACTGCCAAATTTTGCCTGACTCCACAATGTCCCACTACCCCCACCTATTGAGAATTTCTACTCTTACTATTTTTAATATTGTTCAGAATTATATAACTGGTATGTGTGAGAGAAATAAATTGTATTATGGAGAGGTGGTTACTGTAAGCCAAAACATAAACAATTTTTAATATCTCATTACTTTTACTACGTCAGGCAGTAATGGACTATCTGGTTTGTGTATACCTTTTGTCCTTTTTAGCATTTTTAAGGAGATCTGATATGTATATAAAAAGAATCATAGAATCGTGATTCTAAAAAGAAGAAAAAAAAGCTTTTTTAATGCCCAGACTCTTTAAAGTATGAAGCATTCGACTATCTGCTGCTTGCAGCGAACTTTACTGTGAAATACAGACAACACTTTGTTAAATTACAGAGGGCCATTTGGCAGGTAGAAATATAGAAATACTTTGGAAACACTGCCAAATTTTGCCTGACTCCACAATGTCCCACTACCCCCACCCATTGAGAATTTCTACTCTTACTATTTTTAATATTGTTCAGAATTATGTAACTGGTATGTGTGAGAGAAATAAATCACATTATGGAGAGGTGGTTACTGTAAGCCAAAACATAAACAGTTTTTAATATCTCAGCATTACTTTTATCTTTTGAAACAACATATAGTTTTGGGTTGGAACATATCAAAGTAGACAAAGAAAGCCGATTTAAAACAGTATAACTTGCATCTTACTATTTTTAATATTGTTCAGAATTATGTAACTGGTATGTGTGAGAGAAATAAATCACATTATGGAGAGGTGGTTACTGTAAGCCAAAACATAAACAGTTTTTAATATCTCAGCATTACTTTTATCTTTTGAAACAACATATAGTTTTGGGTTGGAACATATCAAAGTAGACAAAGAAAGCCGATTTAAAACAGTATAACTTGCACTGAATATCCAAACCCAGCATTTTTAAATACATTTTAGGACGCTGTTGGATTTGATCAGGTTTTTGGCTAAAACTCTATTTAAATCCAGTCATGGAAGTAGAGTGACTGGTGTTTTCTCGGCGCTGAGGTGGTTACTGTAAGCCAAAACATAAACAGTTTTTAATATCTCAGCATTACTTTTATCTTTTGAAACAACATATAGTTTTGGGTTGGAACATATCACAGTAGACAAAGAAAGCCGATTTAAAACAGTATAACTTGCACTGAATATCCAAACCCAGCATTTTTAAATACATTTTAGGACGCTGTTGGATTTGATCAGGTTTTTGGCTAAAACTCTATTTAAATCCAGTCATGGAAGTAGAGTGACTGGTGTTTTCTCGGCGCTGGGGACAGATAAGGTAGTGTTGGTACAGTGTAGTTTGGGTAACAAGAATTTACTTTCATAACAAGTGTTTTCATTTCTGAAAGGTCAGGTAACCCCACAATAACTCTGATTCATTCTTATTTTTTAATGCCATCATAACTGCTTGTTCACCTAACTTCTAGTGAAGACAGTTGGGGGTTTAGGATTTTTTTTCTTTCGTGTAGTTGAATGTAGCTTAAGAGTTTGTGTTTGGATTACCTTCTGTTGAAAACACCTGAATGGGCAGGGTTTGGCTGGTGGAAGAACTAAGTGATGCTTCCTCTAAATCCTTCTGTGGAGGAAAGGGAAGCAGATTTATTTCATTTATTTAAAAAAATACAGTAAGTCAAGTGCTTTTAAAATGGGTGGAATTGGCTTGGGATTTAGTTCGGTCTATTTGGAATTTCTGCTGGAGGCTTGTTCTCTCCCAGACAGTATAATTCCTTGAATCTGAAGCGGAGTCTGTACAAGTGGAGCATATTGCACTCAGTAGTGGCTCCAAAATTTCAAGTCGTTGTGGCAAAAGAAAAATGTTCCAGTTACACTGAATATGCAGTGCGCTGAAAAACCATTTGCAAATTCAGGCATAAGCTGCCTTCTTTGAGTGTAACTGAAAGAAGTTACAGTTTTGGTTACAGATTCTGTAACTGAAAGAAGGTAGCTTATGTATACTGTTTATAAATGTGTACTGTTTATAAATGTGGCACAGTTGCAAACTAGAAACAGTGTTGAAATCAGGTTTTTCAGTAATTATCTGAACGTGTTATTTCATGTGTAGTATACTCAGTGTTTGTGATTTTACAGAATGTGTAATTGTTTATCAAGTTGTATTTTGGTATACTGTTGGCTGAAATTTTGTGGTTTGGATGCCTGTCATTAGACACCTGAATAAGTAATATGATCTTTGAGTGACAGCCATTACAGTCAAATGCTGAATAAGCTTCAAAAATTGCAAAGTACTGTGTAGTTAGAGGAATTTTTTGAAGTTATGCGACTTCTTCATGGGTCCAGAGCTGCCTAATCTTAAAATTTGTAGTTGTTTGCAATACAAGGGAGTTATAAATATTACTAAGCACACTTGCATTATCAGTTGCCAATTAGTTCAAATTGTAAGCTCATACAATTACATTATACAAAACATTATTTGTTACTACACATTTAAACTAGCTTTTGTGAAGACAGCGTTCTAAAATTACTCTAAGTCAAAAATTCCGATTTCAGGATATTCTGTATTTGTTTCTGTAGTGCTTCCAGATTGCCTGTCGCTGCAGTCAGCTATGTTCAGTAAAAAAAAAAAAAAGTACATCTTTACAAATAGACCTGTAGATTCTTTGTTTTTCTTAAATTTCAACTGGAATTATCTCTATCCAGTTTGGATTTATTAATTCAGACATTTTTCAGACAATGTCATTTTCATTCATACTGAAGGATTTATTTTTGTTCTGCTTCATTTTATTCAAAACTTCATGAATCAGTATGTTTATGGTAATATTTGTGCAAACATAATTTTCCAATACAAACGTAAAGTATCAATGTGCAAACATTGTTTAATTATAGTAATTGTGTCTGGTTTTGTAGGGAGGCCTCGTTGGGCTTGTAGATTATCCTGATGATGATGAAGAGGATGATGAAGATGAAGATAAGGAGGAAACTTTACCTTTGTCAAAGAAAGCAAAGCTTGATTCATCATAATGGCAACTGCTGAAGAACATGACCAGTTGGGGGAAGGATATTTTTTCCGAAAATAAAACAAACCCAGCAGTGATCTTTTGTGAATTACTGTGTGTGACACAGACCAACCTATACAAACAGATTTCTGCCAATCAAGTGCCAATTCAAAGGAGCAGAAGAATGGGAAAGATTTCGTTTAGGGGAAAGACTTAAGCCTTTGGGCTCTCCAGCTTGGACCACATGTTGCCCTTTTCTCAGGGAAGGAAATGGAAAAAAATAAAGCAAAAGAAAACAAAAATTAAAAAAAAAAAAGCCAACAGGGCAGGAGTTTTGTTCGTGGAACTCTGGATTGGCTGGTCAGTTGCTACAATCAGAATACGCTTTCTTGGACCATGTATGAATGAGACTTCTGAAGAAAAGGCGGGTTTTGCCATAATTCTTCACTAGTTAAGAATGCCAGCAGTTTCTTTGGATAAAAGAGACCTGCCTTCGAAATCGTACATTCTGAACATTTTAGTCAAGCTACAACAGGTTTTAAAAACCTCTATGGGGAGGGCCGAATATAAAGTTTCCTCTTTTTTTTTTTTTTTTTTAATCTGTTCCCTTTGCCCTTTAAACTGCAGAATTTTTTTTTGGAGGTGGGGGATTTGTTTGTCCCTTCTTGATTAAAGATTGAGTGGAATTCTAGATGTGGTCACTTTTGTGTCATAATTTTTTTTTGCCCCCCCTGAGTGTATGCTTAGTTGTTGAGTATATATTTGGGACCATTAAAATTTTTTGATGTAATATAATCTCACTGTTGTGCTGGTACCTGTTTCACCCCGTGTAATTTTGTTCGCAGTTCTTAATATGTTCAGGATTTTATGGAAGATGGTATAGTTTATATTGGAAAAAAAAATAACCGTACCACAATGTGCATAAAAGCAATACTATTTTGTGACTAAATATTTTATATTAAATTTTACATCGGCAACTGTCTTGAGAAAAAATTCAGGGAAATAGGGTGAAATCAAAAAAGAGAAGCCTATAAATATGAAATTAGTATTCCAAAGAGACTTTGAAATTCGTAACTGAGAACAATGATGGTAGACTAACTCATCAAAATGCAAGATGGATGATTTAGGAATACCAGTATATTGACTCATTTGACTTATAAAAATAAATAAAAAATAATTAAAGCTGAAGGAAAACGGCATTAGTGGTATGTTTTTAAAATCTCTGATTCTCTTTGGAATACCAGTTTTGGTGAATCGAAGATGGTTGTAGAATAAACTCTTTACCTCATACCATCTTTTGAAATTTATTCTAATACTCGATTGAAAAACAGCAATTAAATTATGGGTCTAACTCAATGACTACATTCTTTCCCCTTTTTCCAAAAACTAAATAATATTAGTTACTAATTTGAAACTAAATGTTATATCCTGCTTCTTTTTTGCTTTTGCAGTGCTTCCTGTGAAGGGGAGTTTATTCAGTTCCTTTGCAAACAAGGGACCCTTCTTACATATATTTTCTAGAGTTGATTCCCTTTTGGATATTCAGTGCTCCGATGTTGCAATAGTTGTGATATTACACATGAATGTATCACTTAAAAGTAGAAATAAGAGAAGTGAAAATTTGAGGCTGGATCGTACGTGATCACACCCTTTGTTTCTGAAAATTGTTGGTTGCATGGCAGATCCTCAGCTAACTGCAAATGGCAAAGGTTTTGTGCTGAGATTTTATTAATATGCACTAGTTATTTCACATTTAAATTAGAGTGTGCTTAAGAGAAAAATAATTAGCCATCTTTTCCTCAAAAAGTTCATTTGAAATCAGTTTCCACGGTTAAGATTTTACAGTGTGCTTGAAATGTCTGTGACGGGGCAGTTCTCAGCAAAACGTTTGACACAGAGAGCAAGAGTTGAGCACTCAAGTCACTGCAACACCAGGTACGGTCCTCTGCTGCAGAGTGGGAGTCCCCTTCCTGTCTCAGAAACCTGTCTGAAATCTGATTTTTGCAACTTCGGTGTCAGAGCAGACATCACGACAAGGAAATCTGTAATTTTGCAGGTTTTCTTAATTAGCCAGAATTTAAATCTTTTCCAATCTGTCAGACTTCCCTTGAGCATAAAGCTCTCAAAATTTATCCATATAATGGTTTTCATGTCCTCCAGGCAGTATCTGAGGAAGTCATTCTTCCACATTGGTCAAAGAAACATTTTTTCTTGATGTTTTTTATGATCCTTGAGCTATTGAGTGCTTGATCTTGTGGTGTTCGATGCTGCTGTCTTCTAAACTTTCAGAGACTTTCATAATACTTGTAAGAATCTTAGATTTTTTACTTGAAGTACTTGAAGCATCACATTTAACAGAAGAAATACTATCCTTAAGTTCGGTCAAAATAATAATGGAAGTAGGAACATTTTTGAACTTTTTATATTTCTGTGAAGCTCTAGAGGACTGGTGAAATATTAAGCTGCACATTTTCCAATGCTCACTTGGAGTTAGATGGTTAGTTATCTTCCCAGGCTTCCAATGCTTGTGGCCTGACAGGACATGGCTATGCTTAGATGACACATTTATGGAAGTCAGAAATAGCCAGGAAGTAGGTGAGTTGGGGACAGGGGCGGGTATGCTCTTGCCCAGTGACTTTCACTTCTGTATTCATGGAAATCTTGAAAAATATTTCAGGAAAAAAAGGAAATTGTGGGGTTGGGAGGAGCAATGGATATAAAATTAAAAAAGGGTCCAAGGTAAGAGGCGGTAAAAAACGATGTTACAGAACAGTGTTCTGTTCTAGATCTTTCTTTGGACCGATGTTTTTCTTTATTCATAGTTTTAATACCATTTGTCCACATCCCAAGAGAGCTGTGTGTATATTGTACTAAATGCGGGTCGATCATCTTAATTACATTTTAACTGTATCCTTAAATAGGGTTTACAGGGTAAACCCTGAAGTATGGTACAGGCAAGATAACAACAGACTGAAATCATCTGTGCAGGCCCCTCTGTGCCTTCGGTGGTTGAAAGGCTTGGTGCTGGTTAGTCTGATGTTCCCAGCTTTGAGCCTGGCTTCACTGGGGTACCTGTCCCCCCAAGGAAGCACATCCTTACGCTAACCTAAGTAATTCCACGGAGTCTCCAGGTTTTCTTCCACTGGGCACTGAGGACAGCTGTTTCCAGGTAACAGCGCACGTCACCGAAAAACAGATCTCCTATATGATGAGGGCAGAAGGATCTGGTGTACCTAACAACAAGTTGGCTATGAAATGTGCCTGTCTGTAATATGTCTTCTTGGTAAACGAGATGGGGCTGCTCACTTGTCTCTCATGGACCATCCAGGGGAGACATCATGTTCTCAAGGAATTAAGCGTCAAGTAGGACCAATCCTTGTAACATACCGAGGCTGACACTGTTCAGATCGGGTTTGGCTGTATTTTTACATCTCTGCAAATTTCAGAAACTGTTTAATTAGATAACTGATCAAGAATCTGTTCTCATATTGCTACTGGGAATTAGCTACCTTTCAACCCGGCGCAAGTTATGTTGGTTGCCTTGCTAAATGATGTTTCCTGGCATCTGCAGAGTGGCCATGGATGGTCAGCCTTACCTTTATCAACCACCTGACCAGCTGCAGAGTCACCCTGGAGCAATGCTGTCTGTGCTAGAGCAGTGCTGCCATCCCCCTGCCTTGAGGGTATCGAGACCCATTCCAGGTAAGCTGTGAAAGCAAGAGACCAGATGGGTCACTGCCTGGGCTCACCCCCAGCGTACGTGCGGAACAGGGCAAGCACTCAACTAGAAATTGCCAACAACAGAAGTTTTTCAAGGTAAGTTGTCCCTGTGTGTGTTCTCCACTTGCTCCTACTGCTCACTCTTTTTAGAATCCAGAAGAAATGAAGGTATAGACAGCTTATAGTTCAGCCCACGAAGGAGGCAGGGCATGTGGGCATGCTGCAGGTGCAGCAGAACCTTCTGTGGAAGGGTTTGTAACGCCTGCCTTCAGCTGTAGCCAGAAGTTAAAGTCTGTTATTCATGGGAGGGAGGCATATCTTACTGGATTTTCATCGGTGGCTGGTGAGCTTCTGTCTACATTTAATATTGCTCTAGTTGCAACCGCGTTCCTTGGAGCCTGTAAAACTCGTGGGGGTTAATTTTATACAAATTGAAATTAATGAAACTCTTCAAAGCTGAAATGAAACCCTGTGGACTGCAGGAAAAAAGGCAATCTAAAAAATGAAAAGGGGAGGCAGCCTTCTCTATGCCAATTGTATTTATGATCAGTGTAAAAATAACATATAAGGCAGTGGGTAATATTAAAAAGAAAAAAAAAAGGTAGAATGCTACTGGCAAATGATTGAAATAGCTACTGATTTACGGTGAATTCAGACCTTACATGCCAGTAGCCTGGCTGTGCATGTTGCACCTCCCAGAGGTGTCTGTCTGTCTCAGAACTTCTCTGAAACGGCTCCATGGGAACCACTGTTTGTGGTTTATGTTGAGACCTGGAAATTACTCCTCATGGGGTGGACTTGTGCTCACAAAATGTGCATCTGTAATACAGACTGGGGATGATTTGGGCTGAATAACATTGATTTTGATACTCCGCTTGTAAGCAACTTTAAATTAGATGTGTAACGATGCTGTGTATGGGCTGCCCACCTGAGAGGGTTCGGTGGTTGTGTCTGTCACCGTTCGTTAGCATTGCTTCTGGTGCGTGCATACCAGAGCCCTTAATTACACTCATGCATTTTCAGACGAGGCTAGTCTTTACGTTTTAGATGTTTTTATTTTAAACCTGCTGATCTCAGGTGGCCTTCTGACAGCTGTGGTGGTTCAGGTGGGAGATTGATGCTGTTTGCTTGGAGAGTTCAGCAGAGTCTTCCAGCCTCCTGGTGAGGCCAGAGGCGGCACGATTGTACCTTCCCTCTGCCACTGAATTGGCGTTGAGTAGTGGAGGATCCCTGGAGGAAGCTGTGACTGGGGATGTGCAATTTGTTAATCTCACCATTCAGCAGGATTTGATCAATGTTGTGACTAGGGATGTGGAGGTAATTGGAAGCAGCTCCTGATGAACTGATTTACAGAAGTCTGCTAACAACAACAGCTTGTGCTAACAACACTGAACATTTGGGAGAAACTTTGTTTTAGAAACATGTTTTGCAGTCTGCTTCTACCTTTACACATGTGAAAATGTTGTTAGATCCATCTTACATTGAAAAAAAGCTTGTTTCCTTCCCATGGCTCCCCCACATCCATGATTCCTCCAAACCGGAAGTGAGTTCCTCTGCTGCCAGCAGTCGGGATAAGATTCTTCTTATTGAAGAAAATAACAGCTGATTAAAACCAACAACAGAGCACAGCTCTTCACGTGTTTCAGTTTAGACTCAAAATGAAAAAAAATCGTCTATGTGTATTTCTGAATACAGAAAGCTCATTCACCAAACCCAGCAAGAGGGAAATCTGAAGGTCAGCTCGTTGGGTGCTCAAGAGGTTCCACCTGTTGTCCTGTTTGTAACGGTGCACGGTGAGGACTGTGGCCAATGTAAATGTTTGTTTTTCATGGGCAGGAGAACTAAGTACCAAAGCTAATAATAGAGTAATACAAGTGTTTGTTTTCAGAAGCTTTCATATGTGTGTGCTCTTTAAAAAGCATCTTTCAAATTTTCTTAGGAATTGATATTGGTGATTAAAAATATTTTCAAATCATCAGTATTACATCTTCAACATAATCAAAAGATGTTTCATTTGATACATTTTAGTTCTTTCTATACTCCCCTTTTTTGCTTTAGAAGGGCCAGTAACAGTCCCCAGAGAGGTCCTATTCGTTCTTCTACTCATCTTCTGATTCCCAGTTAACGCTGCTGGTGTAGGTCCTCTTTTACCTCCTGCCCAAGAGAGAGGAACTGAGGAACGTACATGGCAGTCACCTGCCTCGGTTATGTTCTGTGCCTTGACAACAACCCAAGCTTTTGGATAACATCCCCAAGCCTTTACACAATTATTTTGATCCTTGCCTTTTCAGCAATCATCTTCTCAACAGACCAGGCCCTATCGTGCCTCTTTAAGACCTACAAGACACCTTTCCCCCTGGGCCACTGCTTCAAATGGCATCTTTCCTGATTGGCTGGACAGGGAGTTCCCACACTCCTGTACCCGAGCTCACCGCTTGAGATCAGCACCACCAGCCTTTCTGTCTAGCACCTTACGAGTCCTGCTTAAATGAATTTGTTCTCTCCTCTTTCACTTTTCTTTTTCCTCTGCTGCTGCACTTGTTGCTTCTCCGAAAGGTTCAGATCAAGGAGGCTGTGCCATCGTTTCTGTGTTTGCCTGGGATGCAGTGCTCTGCCCTTGCTTTCAAGCTCATGCAAGGAGCTATAAACTGTGGCTGATCTTTCCTCTTCTCCCCGTATCTTTTCATCAGTATTAACTTTATGGTTTGCCTCGTGTATTTGACTCTGTATTTATCTTTTGTGGACTCAGAGTTCTGCCCAAACACTCTCTCCTTGTACTTTAGATTCTGTATTATGTCAGGACCTTACTCAGCTGGCTGAAATTTCAGCGTTGGATGAACATCCCGCCCTGTATCCAAGGTTAATGCCAGGTTTTCTGGGAATTTCTCTCTGAATGTTTTCTTTTGGATACCAGCCCCAGAGACCCTGTAAATCACCAGCATCCCCCCCACATTCGGATCAATCTAAGGCATGTAAGCAAATACTTTGGTGGTTTAGTTTGTGTTTTGGTAGCATGTACAGTTTTGTTTCTTTTTACTTTCATTCAAATTGCTCTAACGCAGTTTCTTTACCACCTTTGTCCAAACGATACTGAAAACAGCATTTCAGGATCGGGTATTGGGAGGAGCAAAACTACCTTCTGGCCACCTTCTTTTTTGTCCCAGCACCCGTTGTTTACAGCTCCAGAGTCTATTGAAAGGAAACTTCCTTCATAGCTGAGAAGTTGGTTGATGAACAGTAGAGTCATATTTACAAGAAAGCTGCTTAACGACAGTCTGAAGCCAAGGAGGAGAAAAAGCCCTTTCCTGATTACCATGAGTTTAACTCTTTTATTGTAACCCTGTAAATTCTGTTATTCCCATCCCTCAGCAACTTAGGCTTCAGACAGGGGTTGAATGGCGGAGCTTTGTTGATGGTTGTAGCCGTTGCTAGGGGACAGGCTGGGGGAGGTGAGTCATGCCATTTACAGTCGGCCTAAAGGAGCATTTGGAAATGCTGGAGCTCAGAAATTTCCTTCTGGGTTCTGTGTTGCTGAGAGTCCGAGTGCTTTGTGGCTGTGAAGGGTGCTTTAGAAACACACACGATGGTAACGGAGGCATTAAACACCCTGGTGTCTCCAGTTACGTGTACTTTTCTATGTTTTAAATTGTTCTGCTGCTTCTTACTTCTTTGATAATTATGTTTTTAGTTAAAAGCTGACCATGTGCAAATAGTATGAAAAGACAGTTCTTGCAAATCACATTAAAATTAAATACTACAAATTTTCATCATTTCTTTACTGTAAGAAGCATGATTTTCAAATGCAATTGCATGTACGTGTCTGAACTTTCTTGGACATGTTCACAGGCTTTTATTTTATTTTCTTGGACATATTCACAGGCATTTTTTAATTTTTTTTTTTATTTTGTCTGCTGTGGGAGGGTGGCAGCTTCAGGTACCACCAGCAGTGAGAACCTGACCTGTAGTAGGTAGGTGAGGTTTTACAAGCTTTGTCTTTGGTGAAACACAAGGTGGGTAAATAGAATTTTGTATTGTAAATGCTGTGACAGTTTGGAGAGAACACAGAGGAAGCACCTAGCTGGGCCTGACAGGTATCACACAGAATTACCAAGGTGAAAAAACCCCATATAGGCAGTTTGGGGGTGTAATAGCTGGAGCTGGAGAGGGACTCTTTGTCAGGAAGCGTAGTGACAGGACAAGGGGTAATGGTTTTAAATTGGAAGAGGGGAGATTTAGATTAGATATTAGGAAGAAATTCTTTACTGTGAGGGTGGTGAGACACTGGAACAGGTTGCCCAGAGAAGCTGTGGATGCCCCATCCCTGGAGGTGTTCAGGGCCAGGCTGGATGGGGCTCTGGGCAACGTGGTCTGGTGGGAGGTGTCCCTGCCCATGGCAGGGGGGTTGGAACTGGATGATCTTCAAGGTCCCTTCCAACCCAAACCGTTCTATGATTCTATGACACGCAGTGCCTTTGGTGAGCCAGGTTCAAGTGTGCAGCCCGGGAGAGCAGTCAGACCCAGGGGCTTTAGAAGACTCAGGCTTTTCTCAGCACGTTTCAGTCTTTCAGCCCTTCAGCTGGGGGCTGTAGACCCTCGCCACGCTGTGATTCCCCCTTGTCACTCGTGCTGGAGGAGTTTACCGACATGTGACACAGTGCATCAGCGGTGCCGTTCTTCAAAACAAGAAACCCGTTATTTCCTGGGGGCGTTTCGCTTTCAGCACCAGAGGTGAGGTCTCAGCCCCCGGCCCCGCTCCCACGCCCGGCCCCGGCGGGACGCGCCGCCTGCGCTACCGGCCGCCGCCGCCAGAGGGAGCCCGGGACCGCCCGCCGCTGGGGCGACCGCGACACCGTCCCCATCCCCGACGCTGTCCCCAATCTCCTCCCCAATCCTGTCCTCATCCCTGTCCCCATCCCCATCTTGAACCCCAACCCCGACCCTGTACCCTCCCCTCTCCCGTCCTGCTACTAGTACTAGTGGCCAAATATTTTCTGTGACACACGCAGTGCTCTTGAATAACGTGCGTGTGGCACCCAGTAGCATCCCCCGCAAGATTTCCTGGGTAAGGAGTTTGGTTTTTTGTAACTGTGCCCCGTGATGAACCCTCCCCTCCAACTCTCTCACCACCGGCAACCCCTCCATCCGACCCTGCAACTGGTGCTTCGCCTCAGGAGCTGGTAGAGGTGTGCTCCTACAGACCAGTGGCAGCCAAGCTGTGAAAAGCAGGAACATATCCTTGCATTTGTAATTCTGTCTTCTCTGAAGGGGATTATACGTTTTTCAAATAGCATTACGTTGGTTTTCTTTTTCTTCTATTCATTAACACACCATCTTCTGTTGTAAGTGCTGCAGTAACAGCTTTAAATTTTTATTTAATTAAATCTGTTGACAAAACAGGAGATCACAAGGCTTCAAGAAGTTAAAATTATAACAGTCTGTCTCTCTGAGGTGCTGAAAAACTATAAACCGTTCTTCTTTTTCCCCCCATACCTGAGCATGAGCTGTATGCTCAAAAGCATACCCTTTTCTCCTTCCAGCTATGACAGATGGCTTCCTTGCAGTCCTTCCTTCTTTCTAGGTTCAGAAACGCTTAGACTACGTGACTCCCGCAATAAAAGGTTAATTTAACTATTTGCACCCTCCTGGTACATCCCCTCGATAAACTTAAGAGAGAAACAGCTGCGCTGGCTTGTAAACAAACGGCAGCTCACATGGGGCAGGTCCAGGAGTTACCATTCCTCGGTCGACGGGTTTGAGAATCAAAAATAAATGGCATGCCTGAAATAGCACGGTGTCCAGGTAATTTAGGGCCATTCCCGTGTAATAATGGGATCCATCCAAATGCAAATCCGCAGCTTGAGGCTTGGGCTACTTTCGCAAACTGCTCAGGTCCCGGGGGCAAAACAACAGATGTCCCTCCCTCCGCCGACACAGCAACTGCAAACAGACGTATGAACACCTCCCTTCTCCAAAATAGGGGTCTGTGGTTAATAATAAGCAGGATTTCAGATACGGTTTGCGTGACTGTGTAAGATCCAAAAATACATTTAGCGAGTTCGGTGCGATCAAACAAGAAATAAGCAAAATGCTTATTAAGACGCGGCTGATGCAAAGGCTGATAAATCCCAGAGATGGAGACTGCGTCTGTGAAAAACAGAGCAAACTACGGAACGGGACGGTAGCGAACCCACACCTGGCTGTGTAACGCCACGCGTGATTGTATGAGTTTATTTCCTCAAAATCTGAGATAAAAGCAGTAGGCATCCGGACTACCTGGGGTGGGGGTACAACAGGTTCTGCCCCCGCAGGAGAGCAAGGCACGCTCGGGTTATTCACCACCCCTTCGGGCATTACAGCATCGCCTCGGCACCACCCGAGCCCGCACGGTACCGGGGAACCGGCGCCGCGGAGCCCCGTTGGCACCTCCTCGCCCTCCATTTTCAAAGGGCGCGTGTAACAGGTTGCGCCTCCCGTTCGCCTCAAGTTTTCCTCGGCGGGGTTTGGCGCTGCCGGCGCATCCCCCAAAGCGCCGTTCCTGCCCCGCTTTTCGGGCAGCTTCCTGATGGGTTTGGTTTCTTTTTCCCCAGCAGAAACTCCCCTCCGCGCGTTGCCGTCCCGCACCCGCGCTGCTCCGCGGCGGAGGAGGGCACGGCGCCTCACAGCTCCCGGCAACGCGGCTACGAACCGGCCCCTGAGCCGCGGGGTCCCGCATCCCCCCCGCTTACCAACGGGACCGGGGCGGAGCGGGCCGCCCCTACCTCCCGGGGCCACAGAGGGCGGGCAGCCGCCGGTGCCCCCCTCACCAGCCTTGAGGCGGAGGCGCGACGGGCCGGGCCGGTGGCCCCCGGCTCCTCAGCTCGTCCCGCCCCCGCGGCCGCCCCGAATCGCCGCCCATTGGCAGGCGCCCACCCTCTCCTCGCTTCTCATTGGCGACGGGCCGCGCCCGTCACGGCGCTGCCGCCTGTCCGGGTCCCACCGCCGGGGCGAGGGCGCGCGCCGGGTGCAGGTACCGCGGGCGGAGCCGGGCTGAGCGGCCGGAGCCTGGCGGCGGGGCTCGGGGGGCTCTCCCGCCCGCGGGGCTGAGCCCGGCCTGTTGCTGCCGGCAGGAGGGACGGCGGTGGTGGCGGCGTCTCCCCCCCCGCCCCGTGGCGGGGGAGCGATGGGCCGCGCATTGTTTGCCCTGTAGGCAGCGCCCGGCGGGCAGCGGGGCGGCGGACCATGGGCTCCGCGCCTTTGTCTCCCGAGTGAGCCAGCCCCGCCGCCTCCTCCTTCTCCTCCTCCTCCTCCTCCTCCTCCCGCCGCCGCCACCATGGACGTGACCGTCTCGGAGCTGCTGGAGCTCTTCCTGAGGAGCCCCTTGGTGACCTGGGTGAGTGGGCAGGGGAGCTGAGGAGGAGGAGGGGGGTGTGCGGCCGCCATCCCTCCCTCCCCCAACCCCGCTGTCCTTCCCTCTCCCGGCAGGTGAAGACCTTCGGGGCCCTGGGGAGCGGGGAGGAGGACAGCCTCGGCGTCTACATGGAGCTGGTGGATGGCGTCGTCCTGAACAAAATCATGCTGCAGATGTGAGTGGGGTCCCGGGGGAGGAGGCGGGGGTGGGGGTGTCGCCTCGGCCCCCCGGGGCAGCGGGGAGGCGGCCGCCCCCTCGGGCGGTGCCGCCGGTCGCTCCCGGTCGGTCACGGCAGCGGCTCCGCTGGGGACGGGTCCGCGGCGTGTGGCCGGAGGGACCGGGACAGGCCCCGAGCAGCCCCTCCGCCTCTTTTCCTTTTAGTTACTATTTGAATTAACAAAAAACAGCGGGGGAGTGAGGAGAGACCCAAACTCATCAACTTCTATAAAATCGACTTTAACTTTTTTCTAGGTTATTTTTTAGGGGGGGGTAGGACTGTATGTGGGGTTTTTTTTTGTTTTTTTCTCTAAACAGTTATTTTGTTTAAATAGGCTTTAGAGGAAGGCAGTACAAATAAGGAAATGAAAGTACTTTATCATATGAAACTTTACTGGGAAGACTTCAGCTGAAGTGTATCTACATTCTCATGTAAACTTTGCTGTTAAAACAACACCCAACTTCTGTGCTCTCTCGGGCAGTGCTATAAGGGTTTGTCTTGAGGAAACTTAAAAATAGATTAAAAGAGCAAACGCTGAAAATACCTTAACATTGAAGTGAATTGTTGATGAAACATGCACATTTTTTTTAACCACATCCTTTCCTGTCGATGGCCTGCTGCCTGTAGATCCTGACTGTTTCATCGCATCTCTCCATTTGCTTTTAAATATTCTGAAATGTGTCTGATGAAGAATTTGTAGGGAGATGCATTTAACTTTCAGGGGAGGAAACTTTCAAGTGACTTAAATCTAGTTGAAGCTTGACCAGTGATTTGTAATGTTAGGCCAAGTCCAAGCACTTAAACAAAGAGCTCCTATTAGTATCTTTAAGTGAAATTCTTGAAAAGTTACTTTAGAAAGTCTGACAACCCATGCCCCACCCACTCAAGTTGGCAAGTTTTGTTATCTCCTGGTACCTGGCTGCTCCATCTGAAAAAGTAATCAAATTAATCTTCTGCTTTGATGTTACTAACATTGTGAACTGGAACTTAAGAGAAGCTGGTGAGGATTCATGGTTTGGGAGAGAACCCAGATCAATCAGCCCACCTGGGGATAACAAAGTGCTGTGAAATGTTAGCTGGGATGGAAACCTGATATAAAGAGAACAATTTCTAGCACTTCCCAAGGAGTAATTACACTTTAAAAAGAAATCTTTCTGCAAATTAGAGCCTTGAGCATGAGCGTTCAGATTGAGACTTGTACTTTTCCAAGATGTGGGAAATTGGCTTTTGATTTATGACCTTTGTGTTTGGCACAGAGATGACCAACCAAGCTGTAAAGAAACAGCAGCAGTTGAGTTTGCTGCAGGGTTAACTGACTAAACTATCACTGTTATCTAACATGTGAAAGAATCTTATTATTTCAAAATAAGAAAAACTCACAATACTTAGTCACTCCTGAATTTTGTTATTAAATTGGCTCAAGTTATGTGGCTTTTGAATGACTGTGGCATTCTTATGAGTGATGTATTTTAGAAGCGCTTTGTCAGGCAGTGTATGCAAACTGAAATATTTTGTAGTTGGCCACTGAAATATGTCTAAGGAGAGGTAAAATTGTTAAAGGAGTGAATGGCAAGATCTCATTGGAATAAGGAAGATGAGCACAGAGACTGACCGAGCGCAATGACACTAGCTGGTGTTTTGTCAGGTATCATGTATTTGTGAGAAATGCCCTGGCATGTTTACTTGCCCTCAGCAGTCAGGAAAATGTTTGGTTTTTTTCCAAAAAGAAGATATCCCTGCCTGCAGTGTTGCAGAAAGTGTAAGTGGGGGAAGCATAAGCCATGTCGAGTAGGAAACTGTCCCATCATACACAATCAGGGCTTTTTTTTCCCCCCTCTTTTTAGGCAGCTTTGGCAGTGCTTCTAATGGTGTCTGAGGAGCTAGAAGCTAAGAGCTTTCTACCAAAAACCCAAAATTTTTTAACTTGTGAAGGATTGCAGTTGTACTTACGGATAATAACCCAGCAAGGCGCTCAGCAGAGGTGCTGTCTATGACCTTCACTTTTTCCTGACTTAACCTTTAGAAATTGCAGTGCAATTACTGCTTGCCTGTAAATCAGGAAAGCCTTGCAAGGCATGTTTCTGCTCCACAAAGCTTTCAGAATAGAAAAATAAATGTGTTTTTTAAAATGCTTGCTCATCACTTTTTTCTTTTTTTTTTTTCCTCCAAGTCTCTGAAGAGGACTTTTGGTGCTTAGCTTAAAATTTTTTTTTTTTTTTCCTGTTAAAATGGCATTAATGAAGACCTTTGATAAATCTGCTAGAATTCCACGTGCCGTGCTGTGATAGTGTTGATTGCCTGAAAGTGCAGATGCAGGCACATGCATGCAGAGAGCTGGGGGGCAGGAGGGTGAAAGAGCTGGGCTCTCGATGTGGGTAGCTGTCTGCTCACTTGGGTGTTACTTTCTCTGTAGTTTTTTAGCTTAAATATCCTGCTTGCCTGCTTATTGGAACATGAATTAGCACAGGCACATGAGCTTGCATCTGAACACCGGGTGTGATGTGGCACTTTGCTGCACATCAACAGGTTTCTATCGGGGAAGATTTCAAAAGACAAATTGGGAATTTCACTATTAAAAAAATAAAACATTTTTGTCCTGCAGCTAAGCAGATTTTAAGTTTAATCTACGGCCAAAAGACAGGTGGATCTGTGAAGAAATCCAGATATACCTGTTGAGTGGAGACTGCTGAGTGAAAGGAAGGCTTTAGCTGTTTGAGGCGTGAGCGGGCTGTGCAGGTTCAGTCAGCCTCTAGTTTCTGTTGTAAGAGGTTGGATTTTGTCCAAAAAGCTGTCTGGCGACTTGGAGTGGGTGGAGAAGATCCCAACTGCTTGGCGTTTGTGGTGTCAACGGTTTTTAGGAGGTGGGCTCCTATCGGCGAGGCAGCTGTGTCACCAGAGAGATTCGTGACACCTATCTCTTTTCCTGGCTGCGTGACAGGAGGGGAAGACAGGGCTGTGCCTTCACTCCATCCTCAGCAGGAACGAGCAGCTCGCAGGAACGCTAGCCCTCAATAAAATGTGGTTTGCTCGGGCACACCAACCATAGCCACCGTGCAAGGGCAGAGAAAGGGGACCCGGCCAAGGCTTAGGCAGATTCTGGCCACAAAGTGGTCAAGTAGACGACTGGCTCTTGGGCTCTGCTGGTGATCCCTTTGCTGCAGATCCCTCACAAAGAACCTTTTTAAAAGAGAGTTGGGGATTGCTTATTTCTCAACAGTGGTGCCTAGCTGCTTAGCCAGTTAAATCTAATAGGAAGAGGCAGACAGCAGCGTTTGATTTTCCCACTTCCATTTTAAAAGAGGACAAATCTTTTTTTTTTTCAAGTCATTTTGCTATAAATGAGTGGTTTCCTTTTCCTGTGCTCTCTCCAAGTGTGTGCCCCAGCCTGATCATGCGTGAAGGGCACGTTGATTTTTGCAGATTTGCAGTACTGGCTGAATGCAAAAATGCTTGTTAATCTTCAAAGTGGAGCTGCTGTCTCCTGAGCTTCTGTGTTTCTGGTGCATTTACGTGCATCAGGTTAATGGGTTTCTCTGTGGACAATTTTTGAAGAACTTTGTTCAGATGGCAGTGTGTCACTTCCTGGTATGAAACTAGCACGTGGTGACACTGCATCGGCTGCCTTCAGTGTTATGGTTGCAGCTGTGGCATAAGGCTACCTGCAAGCCTAAGCAAATGTTTACCCTGTTGTAGGAAGTTTTATGTGGGAAATGATGTGGGGGCTTACACATGCAGGCGTGCAAACATGTAAGTGTTTTCATATCGACTTGTTCTAATTTTTCCAATTGATGGTTTTCTGTTACGCGTTCCTGGTTGCTGAATATTTTGTTAGGAAT
This sequence comes from Calidris pugnax, assembly GCF_001431845.1. Lineage (NCBI taxonomy): Eukaryota > Metazoa > Chordata > Aves > Charadriiformes > Scolopacidae > Calidris > Calidris pugnax. Next base: position 2,119,382 of record NW_015091083.1, on the reverse strand, counting down.
ACATCTGATAAAACCACTTGTGTTAAAAACACATAGTAAAAATGCACAATAGTAGATTTTTCGATTTAAATTGCAGCTGTCATGGTTTGTGGTACTATCAATCTGTCATCTCTAAGTTATTCCACGTGACAGGAACAGCCATGTCGTGAGTGCCCACTTCTTGTGGTTTGTAGCAAATGGCACAAATACCGGAAGGTTGAAGATACACATCTGTTTAATTTAAAATCTTATTTAAACGTTCATTTTTCTACCATTTTCCAGGCAGTTTAGAAACCCTTCCAGCCTTCAGCGGCTTCATCCCACTTCACATTAGAGGAAGGCAGAGTTAGTCTGGTCCAGGAGTGGTGTATTTCCAGTTAGTGAGTTACCCGCAGAGCAAAGAGCTGTGGGATGCTGGGCACAGCCAGCTCCTTCTGGTGGCTCATAACCCTCGGGCCCCTTACTCATCAAAATTGCTTGTCAGAAATTGCTCAAATGGGATTGTCATTTTGTATTTTAAAAATGAATATTATTTTTTTTGTTGTTACTTTTATTAATCGGTGGCTTAAGGGGTTGCATCTTCAAGTACTTGTGCCACTGGCCCTACGCCTGCTCAACGGGTCACTTGATCTCTGTCTCTTGGCCCTTTAGTTCCTCTGTGCTCTTGTAAAAGTCATGAAGGTGTACAAACTGGAGGACTTCTTTAAAATGTTTGGGTATATAGTAAGGTTTGAGGCTTGCTTTCTCTTTATTTTGCTTGGGTGTTTTTTTTACTGGTTTCCAAAGTTGCTTAGGCACACCTCAGTCATGCTGCTTCAGTCTTACTTAGATAACTTTTTTGATCTTGAGGAGTAGGTGGTTTTTAAAAAAAGAGAATTGCACTTTTCATTATATTTGCATGCAAGGGAAAGACCAAACATCAAAGGACTGAAAACGTGTCCCACTGAAGTTGTGTTCAGGGATTTTTCAGATACAAATTCCTGTCTCAATGTTTGGGTTACCTGGTTAGTGTTGCAAAAGAATCTCTTTTTAATTTTAAATATGATGCTTGTAAAGGGTTTCTTTCTGTGAAATTCTTCATAAACAAGTTTCACCAACCAAGCTATAACGTGCAGAGTGTTGTACCAGAAGCTCTGCCTTCTTGAGGGTAGAAATGTGTGTAAAGACAATTTGCTGACCTTTCACATCTTGTGCAAAGGCTCCTCTCTGAAGTGAGCTCAGGTGCTGGATGAAGTTGGTTACACCACACAATCAGAAGTCCAGTCAGTCATTGTTTTCAAGCTACATTCTGTTTTCAGAAAAGCTTTTAACTTCCTTGTCTGTGTGGAGGAAGAGAAGGCAGGACTGCCCCAGTGACACTGTGCTGCAGCTTGGCTCCAGGTTAAGAGGACTCCAAGGTCAATGGCATTAAGGGATCTTGGGGCAACCAATTACCCTTAATGAAGATGATAGGATAAAAGCTCCAGAATTGCTTCTGAGGGCCCAATCCTGCCGATGCTTATGTTCTTGTAACAGACGACTAGTTCCACGGTGCCAAACGATGAGCAAGTCTTATCTTGGAAGGAGTTGTTCTGTCTTACGTCCTTTTGAAAACCTCATCCAAGTCCTGCAGTTACACTGCCTACAGCTGTCGAAGAAATTGCCTCTCCTTTGCTATGGTCAGTGGGTGCCTTTTGTGGATTTTTTGCCCCATTTTGTGCGGGTTTGGGAAGGGGCGTGGAGTAATGCTCCACTCCACAGTCAACGCTTGCTCTTCCTGGCTATAGACCTGGGTCACTGCAGAGAGTGAAATAGGGAGCGTGCTGCCTACACGAGCTTTCATGTGGAAATTAGAACTGTGGGCTGACCCTTCTGTTTGGCCAGCTTCTCTTTACTGTAAGTTTCTTCTCTTTTAAGCTTCCTGGTTTGTTGATGTGACTTTGCCTAAAAAGGCTAAGCATCCTTCAAGGGTCCAACATCTGCTTAGGGTACCGAAGGCAACATACTCTCTGAGTTCAAGCCCAGGTGTCATTTACACTTCTCCAACTTGCCATTCTGCTGAAGACCCATGCTGTCAAACTGTGTATGGGTATGGCTTTTGCACTCTTGTATCTGAGCAACAGAAATATGGATTGTTACAGATTTTACTTAGAAAGCTTGTTACAGTTGTCCCTCTTTGTTCTCTTATTTATTTTTTTTATAGTTTATTTCAGTGCCAATTAGTGTACACAATCCTTTGCTGCTGTAAAGGCTGTCTAGGGTCTTGCTAGTTTACACCAGTGACAATTTTGGTCACCTGTAGTTCAGTTCATTTGAACCCTGGTATAAAAATGCTATGTGTGATGTTAGCTGCTGCCAAGGCATTTTTCTCTCATCTCTGGAATATCTGAGTATTCTGTCATAATTGTACACTGCTTTCACTAGAGAGGTGCTTTGGGATGATTGTGCATTTAAAAAAAAAATAGAAAGGAAGAAAAAGCTCTTTGACATACTTATGTAAACTTTGGCAGATATATTTTTAAAATAAATATTGGATCAGTTCTTCTTTTATTTCCCTTGTCAACACCTGAGTTCAATATTTGGCCCTGGAAGAGTTGTGAATGGCTTAATTAACAGCCAAAGCAGAGCTCTGGGAGGCAGGTGTTTGGATTGTGTAGGAGTTTGCTGATAAGAGTCTTTATTAGAGGGGAAACACAAAGCTTTGATCTATGCTATTGGCAGATAAAGGTTTTCAGGTTTCTTTTTTTTTGCAACATGTTAGGGTGTACATAGAGAATCTGCAGGTTTACGTTAATATTAAATAATTTGCAGGGTTTTTTTCCCCGTGTTTTATTTTTTATTTTAGAAATACAGTTGCTTCGGGTACAACTTGGATTTGCTTCCTTTAAAATCAAGCAAAAACTTGAGGCTTCTTTCCTTAAAATCTTTCCACCAACTCTTTTTCCTGTCTTGCCTTTATCTTGCCTTACCTATGTTTATATTTTGTTCATATCTTGAAGCCCAGTAGAGCTGTTTTTCGTGACACAGTGGGTATACGAGAGAGATCTAGTTAGATGATATGGGTATAATAAAAGTGCGGTGCCCCTTTTTTCCCCTCACTTAAGCGTATAATACCTCTGGGTTTTGCATTTTGCACTGTGATCACTGATCGTGTGTTAACACCCTCCTCTTGTCATAAAACTCCAAAGCCAGGGGAAGGCACGGTAGTCTTTCCTAGGCTTCCCTTTATTTGAATAAGATAAATCGCTTATTATCAGAGACTGCTTTGATCTAATGTGCAAAAACTAAATATGCTCTTTGCTTTGGGGAAGTATAGATAAGGAGGGAAGGTGCCCCCAATGGCTGTGTGAGTTAACCTGAAGTAGGTTACTTTGTGGCACGCAGGAGGATTTGCAAGTTATACATAGGTGCAAAAGTAATGAGCTTATTCTATCATGAATTAATGTATATGTGTCCTGTATAATGATGTCAGTGCATTTAATGGGAAAATTGTGAGTGGCTTTCCAAATGGTGCATTATTGAGATGCTAAGTTTTAGCACTGAATATACCAGTAATGGTTTGTTTTCTTTTTCCTCTTCCAATAGAGACCCTCGACCAACCAACCAACGTGTCAACAAGCATGTAAATAATGACACCTATCTTCGGGTTCAAAACCTGACCATCTTAGTCAGAAACATTAAGACTTACTATCAGGTGAGATCTCTGTTCTCTGCTCATTGATCTGTGGTGATTGCTGTAATGTTTCAGCTACTGTGGGGGCTGGTGGCTCAAAAAGAAGCTTGCTACAGGAAATGGAGAGGAAATTGTGTTTGTGTAAAAGTACTTTCAGCCATGCTTTCCTTATGAAACAACAGTATGCCTACCTCCTCTTTGGCCAGAGGCTGCTTCTCTGCCCCCCCTCTTTCTTTTTTAAAGAGAAATTGTGCTGGAAGGCTGTGATAGCACTTGGAGATAGATACATGTATCTCCTCTTTACAAAGGCTTTTTTGTGGTGGGGTTGTGTATGTGGAGGGGTTTGCTGAAATTGGAACAATGTTTTTGGGTATAAAACTTGTTTAAAACAAGTAACCTTCTCTTAAAGTGGCTGCCAGCAAATAAATCATTATGAAGAAACGTCTTCAGTGCTGGAATATAAACCTCAAACTGATATACTACTAATTAGGAAAAATAAATTTGTCCTTGTCTTAAAGGTAGACTTCTTATGCTGTGTGCCTGTTCTTAGGTGTTAAAGCAGTTGTTTGTTCCAAACTCCTTGTCTAAGAGACTTAAATGCAGGAATGACTGCAAATACACTTCTTAAGCAACATCCTTGAACTGACTGCCAGTGTTCCTCTGCTGTAATAGTGCTCCCCTAAAACCAGGGTGGTGACAGCTGAGCACTTCTGGAGACTTAGATGCATGTTGGTTGCTGCTGAAAAGCCATAGGAGTGAATTCAGTTACTCTAAATAGAATTTCTGCGAAGATACACTGTTGTGTATATTTAGACTTAGTGAGAGGGGTAACTGTTCTACCGTTTCCTTTTACACATCTTTTGCCAGATTTGAATGCTGTACAGTATAAACCAGGCTGAAAGCACTGAGGACTGTTACAGTGCTCCTCTGCATATGTGTCTCAATCATATCATGGACAAAACAACTAAACTGTAGGAGCTGATGTCAGTGTGCTCATCCTGGACTTCATATTTTCTGTACGTGTAGAAGAGACTGTGTATTGGCTTTGTCTTCAAAATACAGAAGAGATGTAATGTTTAACTACAGTAGTGCCTTTTGATGCCATTCTCTTCCAGAGCTGGCCTACTGCTGTTCTGTGTTATTGCTACCCCTCTGCTTCTGGACTTGCTCAGGGAGTCTAAAAGAGAGAGAGGGACTTGTGAAAAAGTCAGATGGGGCGGATGACTCATCCGCACAAGTTCCAGTGGCCTGCAGAAAAATCAAGTGTATAACTCCGGTTTGAGGTGATGTAGGAAGGTATCATGTATTTCTGAAGACAGCTGACTTGTGTCTTGATTGTTGAGAACTGGTGATGCTGATGTTATGTGATGTCAGTCCTGAGACTTGTGATTTCTCAGGGGAAATTCCATTTGGTCATAACTGGAAGCTGAAGGGGTTTTTCTTGGTTTCTCTGTTACTCACTGAGCAGTGTAAATGTATATGGTCAAGACTAGTCTTCCTCTCTCCTCACCCCCACAAGATTTACAGTCTGAGAGTCTGGTCCTTCAGGTGTTGAAACACTGAAAGCTTTTTATTCATCTGAGTTCTTTTTTCTTAGAGCTGATAATCTGTCCTCTTTTAAGAGTACCTGAAGAGAGATCAGATTTAGGAAAAAAGAAAAGTGATTCAGAATCATGTGATATGTTGCTTGGTGTCTTGTTGACCTAGCTGTTGAGCTGTGTAATCATAATCCAATAAAGCTAGCAACAGCTAAAGTAGGTTGATGCAGAGTTTTCAGTGGGAAACAACAGGTGAGACTTGCAGTAGCAGGCATAACGGCGATGTTCCTGTTGTAGTCCAAAAATTAAGTACTATGAATCTTGCTGCCTGAAGACTGTGTATATTGTATATAAACAAAGCGGTCATGAGAGCTGATCATTCTTTGCAGTTGGTTCTGAAAATGTCTGATTACAACAAAGTTTAAAATGAAACCACATTATTATTTTTTTTTTGTGATGATAATATTATATAAGAAACCCATTTATCCTTGTCACAGTCACATCTTCGGGGCAAATCCAAGGTCTCGATGCTAATCTGAGCTGCCCTTTCATGTGGTGGTGTGCAGCCTTCAACTCGCCACAGCCTGGGAGGAGTTAAGGCCATCTATGCTGTAACCCAGCTCTGTGTATTGATGCCAAATATAATGTCGCGTCTGTGCTAATACCTCAGATATTTGGAGGGTCTCTTGTGCTTTAGGATCTGATATAAGTAGTTTTTACTAGTTTTTTTTTAACATGCAACCAAAGGGATGCTTTGGAATATATTAAATATTGTTAGGCCCACTGGCTCCTGAATAGTAGGAATTTTTCTAAATAGGTTTAAGCTGTGGGCATTGCTTGATGAGGTAGTACTAATTCATTAGCTTCAGTCAAAATGAGGGTAGTGTCTTACTGACTGAAAACGTATGATCAAATTTGGTTGCAGACTGGAAGTGGGAGGGAAAGGTTCCTGACAAACAATAGGAACAAAAATTTGCTGCTTCCTTAAGAGAAACAAAAGCTCTAAAAATACAGTGTTGGCCTTGACATTTTACATTCCCTTTCACTTAATGGACCCAAGTCAGGTTTATGGCTCAGTTACTGAGTTTGGTAGACCAGGCCTCCTAGAATGAGGAAAATGCCACCTTGTGCTTTATTTTAGGGACATTGGTAGGTACGAAAGAATACTTACCCCTCTCTGCACTGGGCAGAAGCAATCAGGAATATGACATGAATTAATGGTACTGTAAACTGTATCTGAGGAAGGTGACATAAGTGGCTACTAAAATTAACTTTGATACTCAGAAGCTAGTTGACATTTCAGATCATATAATTGTCTAGTGTATCTGTATGTCATATCTGATTTCTCATATATCTGTGTAGCTAGTCGTCTTGTTAAAGCAAAATTCTCATTAATACAGGTAACAATACTTCAGAAAACAAGGGCAGGGCTAATCCAGAGGCGTGAATCCAGGTGTTCTCCAGTGTTGGGGCTTTCCTGATCTCTTAGGCTGAGGGTCTGTGCTGGGAATGACTATGAACAATTGGTTGTTGGAGGAATTTGGCTTCCAATCTATGCTTCAGCAGGCATAACTTGGGAGCAATAAATTCAACGAAGAAGCCTTTTTCCAGTTCAAATAACCTCTCATATTTAGAAGTTTGCTAACTTCTTTTGTTCATTAACAACTTCCTGAAGAGTTGCCTTCTCACAACTTTCAGCTGCATAAAACTGGATTGCTGATGGCTACCAGAAAAAAACGTTGTGTCAAGACTTTTAAAACAGGGAGCAACATTGTTTGCAGCAGGCTTTGGTGTGGTTTTTTTTTTTCTTTTTAATTTGGTATGTAATATTTTTTATTGGTGATATGAAGCAACATCTCTGCATTTCCTACTCTGAGCAGTTGCACCTTTGCAGATCTGTTCCTGGCTTGAGAGGCCCCTCTTTTGAAACCAGGCAAATGACTCATTTTTCTGTGAGATTTCATGAGCATTCAAGAGAATCCTTCATTAATTGCATTTAATAACTCTTACGGCACTGGTTCACTGGAGAAACGGCTGGTCATAAAACTTCTGGAATTGGTGCAGTGTCTTGGAAAAGGGCTGAGCACAGCAGAATGTGTTCATTGCTCATAGTGTGAGTTTTATGTGTCTCTTCTTGCTTTGACCGAATACAGGCACTCAGCTGTCTTTAAACTGGAATTCAAAAAGGAATATTTTAGTACAGAGGATTACAGGTTGCTGTCTAACTGCTGTGAGGATGTTGATTAAAGGGGTCAATAGAGAACTGAGTGTATTGGAGAAGAGATGCTCATCTGCTTCTCACTGGTACAGGTGTCGTGCATCCCATTCAAAGGGTGAAGGCTTTACCACATACTACAGCTAACCAGTGTATATGGAACAGATGGCCCTCCAGCTGTCGTCTGCTGCCTTGTGTTGATAACATAGCTGGGAATGTTGGTCCTTAAACTACCACTGGTTAGCCCAGAGCACCACAGATGAAATTATCTTGCTATTCCTGAGCTCGGCCTTCACTTTGAAATGCTTTTCTGTTGTGAGCTTCACTAAGGATTATCTACTGCTTCAATTAAAATGGCTTGAAGGTGGTTCAGGTGTGAGTATTGCAAGACTGGCTTCACTGAAATAAGCACTCTTGACCCTTGTTGACAGCGAGATTTTATGGCCTTAATTCCCCAGGGCCTAGTGCTTCTTTTCCAAATGGTGATTAATCCCAGCTGTGGCAACTGTCTTCATAATGGTGGGGCACTATCCCTGTTTCTGGCAGTTTCTTGGCAATTTAAAACAAACAAACAAAAACCCCCAAACAAAACAACAACAAAAAGCCCCCACCAACCCCTCCCCGAAATTCAACAACAAGAAAAAGAAAGGAACAAAAAAATGAGGGGGGAAAACCCTGTTTCTGGCAGTTTCTTGGCAATTTAAAACAAACAAACAAAAACCCCCAAACAAAACAACAACAAAAAGCCCCCACCAACCCCTCCCCGAAATTCAACAACAAGAAAAAGAAAGGAACAAAAAAATGAGGGGGGAAAAAACTGAGGGATATGGTGTAGGGGAAGATTTTGTAGAGTAGGGTAGATGGTTGGACTCGATCTCAAGAGTCTCTTCCAACCTGAATGATTCTATGAAGAAGAAAGCTAGAAAATCTGAGAGGTGTTCACCTATCCCCTTTCTGGGCTGTAGAAAATATTTAAATCCTGTAGGTGCTGATATTTGAAGTGTCCGGGTAAGAGCAGCTGCCCCGATGGCTGCAATGTTTGGAGAACATGTTCAGACCTGTGGAGTTTTGGAAGAGGCCTAAGGCAGGCTGGCAGGGGGAGCTTCACTGTGCTTCCTCTGCTCACTTGCCAATCCGTGGGCTTAGGGTATTTCTAAGGAACCAAAAATCACTTCAATACCAGTTTATAAAAACCTAAATTTATGAAAGGATCTGTTTGGATGTCTGCTAGTTTCCTAACCTTCATAAATGCCAATAATCACTCCAACAGTATATACTGCACTCTTAAGCAAAAATTCATACCATTTACATGGAAAACTTAAGGTTTACTGAGAGAAGAAGAAAAAAAGAATGTGATCATCCCCTGGCTAGTCCATTTGTGGGTATTATGGCCACATCTGGAGTCTGTGGATGAGAAACACTGTTGGAAGAAATACTGCAATGTGGTCACAGCTGTATCTTTGCTGCCTGAATTTCCTGCAGTTGTGGCCACTAAATACCTAGCAGATTGCTTCATGTTTCTAAATAGGTTGGAAATATCTCTTTAAAAAAAAAAATCATACTGAGAGAGAGTTCTGAAAGTAGTTGTGACTGTGGCTCGTGCAGCTTCAATAAGAAGCTCTTAACCCTTACATTAAAGTGAGGGTGTGGGGTGGTAAAGATTAAACCACTCACTGAGTGTTTAGAGACACTGTATCACCACAAATCTTACCCTCACCCCCAAACTCACTTAGCTGGGCTCAGAGATGATGGTGAGCAAGGATGCCTTAGTTTTAAGGCATGCTTCTTCAGACCTGAGTCCTTCTCCTTTTACTTGGCTGCTGTGTATTTGTGGAAAACCAGGGTTTTTCTCAAGCATCTAAAGGGAGTTAGCTCCCTGTCAGCCTGGCTGTTGCTGTGAGCGGTCGGTGCTGGGGCTGCAGCAGTGCCATGTTTCTAACCTTGGGAAAAGAGAAAAAATTGTCTTTAGGCTAGGACAATAGCTGGTTCTCCCAATGGGTCAGGGAAGGGCTTGCGATACCAGTAGCCTCCAGATTAATAAACAACTCTGCGTCTGTAGTTGAAGCCTTGAGTCGGGTTTAGAGCTGTTGACTGGACTGCAAAGAGGAATTCAGACTTGGGGCTCCAGATTTGGGCACAAGTTATGAATTGGCAACTGTACTCAAGCTATAAATAAAGTTTTGGAAGTAGCAATGTCCTCTTCTGTGAGCTGAAATTTTTCCCTACTAGGCTAATTCTAGTGGGCTAGTAATCAAGTCCTTGGCAAAGTAAACACCAAAATGCTAAAAATGCACATAAATGTGCACACCTTGAAGTCAAAAAGCATTCCTGTGTTTTGAGGGAGAGAGTTTGTACCCACAGTGACCTATTGAATTAGATGATAAAATGAAACTTTTTTTTTTTTGCTAGCCTTGTCCTTTTGGGGTGTTAAACTACAATATGCCTGAGTGACTGCTTTCCTTTGGTTCCTGTTCCCTCTAAATCTTAATTTAGCAGCTTGGCTTTAAGGGGACCTTTCCTCATTGTAAGCTTTAAATTCCAAGATTATTAACTGAACAAGATGCCAGAAGCTTCCACAGATAAGCTTCTTCTACTTCAAATACTTGGCTGGTCTCATGCACTCTTAAGGGGTAGGTTCTCTTCCGTGTGGTTGAGCCGACTGTGCGTGTACAGTCCCATGAGCTGTTCCTGCCTTGGGAACGGTGGTGTTGCACCTACCAAAGGTAGCCTACAGGTCCTCCTGGCCTTAAGTTGCAGCTGCAGGCAGAAACAACAGTGAGCAGCTGCTGTTTCTCTGTATCTTAGTTGTTTTTCATAAGTGTACAATAAATTAGTACGACAAATAAGTTAGTACTAAGGTTCTGTTGCAGGGGTGCTCTGTGGTTCAGTAAGGCTGTGGGCTAGGACCCAGAGTAGCTTGTTAGCTTTGCATTTATTTCCACTCCTTAATTTGACTTCTCTACTTAGTTTAAACTTGCTGCAGGCACAGACTGTCTATATGTATTTACATAGTATTTAGCCTAACGAGGCCACCTTGGCTTTGCAGTGACAAAAATGTTCTGAGTTAAGTTTTCTGTTCTGCAGGAGCATGATCATAAGATGTGAAGGTTGTGTGTAAGACTGGTATTGTGAAGACGTTCAGGTATTGCAGTGGTGGGTACAGGGCAAGGGAAGGACTGAGCTTGGCATAGACATTGTGGGAAATGCTGAACTGGTAACATTAGTCTGTGATTTAGTCCTTCACCTGAAAATAATGGTACTGCCTTGCTTCAAGTGGGAGGGAATAATCACAAACATCATGGTCTTTTTGTATAGGTCCTGTTACTAAGTATTTTGGTAAGAAAGAGACAGGTGACTCATCACTACCAGCCAGACTGTCTGATGCTTCTACTGGGAATTGTCTTGCTCCTTTCCAGAAGGACTAGGCAAAACAAATATTTCTACCCCAGATTTGAAATAAGTTTCTGTGGAGGTCAGTTTGAAAAGTGCTCCCAGGTTGGTGAGGGCTACCATTTCAGGTGGCTAGTGGCATGCTGTCAGACACCTGATTGAGACGACCGGCAGAGATTCTAGGATGCATTTCAGTTGATACGTTGGATTATGTCTGGAAGTTTAATGGAGGGCTGAGCTTAAAGAGACATATTTTACCCCCCACTGAGGCTCCACGTGCATTTTAATACAGAATGAAACAGTGACCTCAAACAGTCAGTAGAGAATAGGCTGGCTTTTAAACTACTTCATTGCCTGTAATTTCCTGGAGCTAGAATATGGGAAAGGGCAAAATAGGTTGGTATGTGCCCGTGTAGTCCTGTCTTTGATTTGCTTAATAGCTAGAGGGGTGTGACTTCATTGTGCAGACAAATGAAGAAACTGAGCCAAGAAAAGAGAGGATCAGTGTCCTAAAATATGGAGGCAAATGGAAGTGACCTGTAAAAAATTTTACAGTATGGCATAACTGTTTGGTTCCCACACAGCAGTATTTACTTGACCTCTGACATCTTAATTGAAAACAATTCTTGGGATATCTGAATTGCAGAATTCATCCACTGTGTCTTTAAAAAACGCTTAAAAAAGGGTAATGTGAAAGTGTGCATGGCTTTTCGTAATGAAAGCCAAGGCCTAATGTTAATCTCCTAGCCTCTTGCTGTGATTACCAATCCTAAAGCCGCAGGGTAATTCAGCCCACTGCTACATATATGCTTTTGGATATTGGGTTTAAGACATAAGTCACTGTTCAGACAGTCTCACCAGACAGCCGCGTTCAGTCCTGCTGCCTGGATTTCAGGCACATGTCCTATTTTTGTCAGCTGAAATTTTGCAGAGGAAACTAGGTTTTGTAGAGCCTACCAATTTTGGGTAAGTTAGAAAATAGCCTGCATGCTGCTTGTAACTGAAAATAGCTTTGAGATTTATTTTTGATAAATGAAGGTTAAAGTTTGCTTTATTGCTTGTGTTTCTGTACTGAATTCCATGTCATTTAGTCTCTTTCATTAAAAAGTCTTTAAAGAGACAAGAAGATTAATTCCACAAATGTATAAAGTAAGATTGCTAAACAACCCCCCTCATTGTATACCAGTTCCCAGCAAGTATACCAGCAAGTAATTCTTGCTTTTTAATGGCAGGTAGCAAATGCAAGTGATTTACGTTCTGATTTTATTTGCATGTTCTGTCTGTAAAAATGTTGGGGTTTTTTTTAATCCAGTGTGGCTGGAGGATGTGGTCATGTGCTGTGTTGTGGCACACTTGATTCAGTCCACAGTCTTGTTCTTACACAGCTCTGACTCTGGATTAATGTTTGGTGTCAAAGCTTGTTCCCATCAGTTCCAGTGACATCTCTGACCCTGTGGTGTGACATGAGCAAAGGTGTCTCTCGGTGCCTCTGACTCAGCTGGCCGAGGCTTTCTGCTCTAACAGCTCTGTAATTAACTTTTGTTACAATGACTTATTAGACCTGTAAGCCGTTCTTCCACAGTGTGTTTTCATCTGAGATGGATGTTTGAGATGATCTTTAGAAGCAATGCTTATCTGTTATTTTGAAGGACTGATTATCAGTTTCAGAACTGTGTGGGACATCTTGGATAGAGCATTGTATCCAAATAGGGAGTTGTATTTACTTCTGAAAACAAAAACGTGGTTTGCATTGTAAAGGTCTGCTCAAGCTTACGTTGACCTCCAGTATACTTTTGGCAAAGGTGGATGCTCTTTGGCCAAGAAATGGGGAAGGAGGTTGTGCAGTCACCCACCCTGGTGAAAAATGACAGGATTTACCCTTTTGAGTCGGTCTCTGGACCCAGGGACAGGAGGGAGTTTTAGCGTGGTGCTTTCTTTGCTAAAGACAAGCTACAGGAAAGGGTGTATTTCTCACTTTACGTGGTGTATGGACTTTACACCAGCCCAAATTAGGGAAGGCGCCTGCTCGTGAATGCACAGAAATTGAAATGCTGTTCCTCACCGATGCATGCATACATCTCCCATCTGCAAATATGTTGGTTTTTAAAAGGAAGGATTTTTAAAAAGTGAACTCTAAAGAGCAGATCAGTGTACTAATGTGTGTGTGCACTGTACTTTAAGGAAGCAGAAAGACTTTTTTTTAAAGCTATTTAGGTGGGGTGTTTGAGTAGAAGCTGTTTGAGCTGGTGCCTTTCCTGTTTCCCATCATGATGAAGAGATGGAGCTGAAGGGGAGTTAAATGTTTAAATTCTGCTGGGTCCTCAATGGCCAGTAAAAATGCCTAAATAAAAATCTGCTCAGCAGACTGAAATGGCCCCTGTGGAGCTGTCACTGTCTGTTCGCTTTCATAATTAGCATTATTAAGTCTCTAGATGTTTATTTAATTTGTTTTTTTAGACTTAGAATGACATCTTTAGGGTCTGTTAGGTGATCAAGTTAACAGTGATAGACATCTGCTCCTTTGGGGGATGGTAGCAAAAATTTGTGATCTTTGCACAACGGAAAAAATATTGTATGAATTCCACTTCAATATCTTCCTGTTCTGTGTAAATGATTATTTAGTGGGTTATTAATATTTTTAAAACTTTTGAACTACAGTAGTTAGTAGTCTTCCTCTAGAAAAAGTCACCTTTATTTACCTGATGCTAAAGAACTGATTTCAAAACTGTCTGAAGTTGTTTGCTGAAAGGTTGAGAAGCAAAAGAAAGGTAAATTCCCTGTGGCACTTTAAAGAGTTCTTTTGTTTTGGTTGTCTTTTTTTTCTATTAATGATAATCCCATCTGTAATACATCCACTGGAAAGGTATTTGTAAGGGAGTGCAGCATCAAATTTGTATTGCAGAAAGACCTATTTCACACCAGTGTGTTAGAAGAAAAGGGGAGGGTGGTACCGAGGTTAATGCCTGGTTTATTTTGGAGCAGCTGTGTTATAGGAAAGCTTAAGTGGCTGAAGTCCCATGGGAGGCATAAGCATTTACTGTCAGAAACTGGAAGGAGGTGAATTTCTTTTAAAGTTTTGATATTAAATTATTTGATATTAAATGCAGAATTACTGTGTACCTTAAAAGGCTCATTTGTCAGGATACAAGTTCCAAAGAAACAGAATTAGTCCTGAGAAGCAGTTACCTTAAAAGTAAAACATGCTTCAATTTTTTAAAAAAAACAAAACCAAAAAACTCACAAAACTTATAATTTGACTAGTTACCTGTTTGAATTGGATTCTCAAGACTGTTAGTTACTTCAAAGCAGAGCTACAATTTCAGTACAAGGACTTGCCTTTTAATACAGTAAATTTCTTAGAGGTCACTTCAATTTTCATCTTGCAAAAAGGAGAAGAAAACCCACAACCCAACAACCAAACAAAAAACCCCATCCTGTGTGTTCTGTGTTTTCCTGAATATGAAAAAGCTGTGTGTCCATACTGAAGGCTTTGGCTTTGTTTTCAAGATTTGTGGCAAACGCTTATCTGAACAGCACGTGGATGTATTTTTACAGTTTTACACGCAGAAGGGATGAGTCTGTAGGAGAGGACGGCAAAAGCTGCCAGTAGTAGAAAGAAGCCTTGCTTACGTTTCAGTGCTTTGGCACTTCATGTAGCTCTCAGTCATGCAGAAGAAACTAAACCAGAGTGCTCTGTTTTAATTCTCAAACTTGGTTGAGCTGTCCCACGTTCCTTCCGGGATGTGTTTCCTTTGTAGCCTGAGCCAAAATTTGAATTGGAAAGGTGATTTTGATCCCCCTCTTTCGTGTAGCCCTTTCTCTTTATCAATTGCTGGGTCTGAATTCTATGCATGTGAGGGATTCAAACTTCAAATAATTTGTTACTGCTTTGGCTTCTCATTTCTTAAAGCATCTTGGTTAACTTGCAATTGCACTTTCTTTGTATGGCATAGGACCTGATTTTAAGTTGCACGCCCTTTCTTGGACTGACTTGGTGCAACTTGAGATGCCCAGAGTCTTGCGTGGTGAGGTCTTTGAGCAGTTTTGCTTTGATACCCTTCGATGTTGGGGAAACCAGAGCTGTCTGCCAGATAATGGTTTGTTTTGGCTCTTCTCCTTGACAACATATTGCAGCCTTTACCAATGTCAAGGTATTTATCACACTTTATCAGTACTTGGAGATTTTGCGGTGCTTGTGGCAACCTTTAGAGTATCTGCAGAAGGACTCATCCTGGCTTGCTTTCCCAGTTTGAGCTTAGCAGGACACCTAGTTTTGGGGGCTCCGAACGCTCTGCCCAGCCGGCTAGTAAGAGAGATGCACTCAGATGAGAGAGCAGAGTTGACGTGGCAGAGTAAAAAGCAATTGTTTTTATAACAGTCTGAACTGTTGTACTCTCCCAGCATACAGAGGAAGCAGTCAGGCCTGTGCTCTGCCACCGCTTCATAAGGGACACATAATTTGAAGTTTCTTTTCAGTTTGCTTATAAACAAGTAGAAATACATTTGTAACCAGTGATTTAACTTCTTGAGATTCAAAAAGGAAAATCTTAATACGTTTTATCTTTACAAATCTTAAATACATTTAAAACCAAACTAGTACAAAATCAGACCACCTTGATCTTACTGATACTCATGCAAGTCTCTCCCATCAGACTGTATTAATCTTAATTCCTCAAAGTCTTGTAAGTAAAGAAAGTTAACAGTGAAGAGTATTTTTTTTTTTTTTTTTCCATTTGGCTATATGCTGCAGAATGATGCTTAAAACACAAACAAGTTCCTGACGTGTTCTGCTTTCTGTGACAGGTAGCCTTCAATTCCAAACTTAAAACTTTTACATACGCTGGTGCTTCCCCCAGCCATATTTAATATGCAAAGGAGATGACAAACAGATGCATTCAGCACATGTGTTTTAAATAAACCTCTTATATGACAATTTTTAATGTACCTCTGCAGCACCACAAAACCAGAGGCTATAGCTTACCGGTTGTATGTGTGACACCTTTGCATAGCTGCTTTAGAATCTCCTATTCACCTATCTGGCCAGCGTGCCAAAGATGGTTATCAGGTTAGCCCTAGATTTAAGTCATTATAGTCTTTTTTTGAGTATATAGTGTTGCACCTTTCTGTGGGTGTTTTTTGTGCTTGTGTAACTGGTCGAGAGGTGCTGCTGAAAGATACAGCTCCTTAAGCAGAGAAAAAGCTGGCAAGTATTTACATTATTGTGGCTTTCTTCCCAAAGCAAAGCCTAAAAAATCCAAAAGAAACAAACAGAAACCTACCAAACCCCCTGTATCAAAAAAGACTACTTTTTTTGAACTGTATGTTTCATTGGATTTTGGGTTTTTTATTTTTTTCCTTTAAGTAAGAGTAAATGTACTGTGCAGGTATATGCTGTGACCTTACAGTTGCTTCCCTGTTTATCTTCTCTGTCTGCTGGTGCCAATGATGGGGTTGACTATCACAGTATTCTTTTGCTGAGGTACTCGCAACCATTGTGGGAGTTTTTTGTTTGGTTGTGTTTTTTAGTTGTTTGTTTGTTGTGGTTTCTTTGGTTGGTTGGTTGTTTTTTTTTCCTGGGATGATAAGGAATGGTCCCTGCCTGATACAGTAGCAACAAATTGTGAAAGGGACATGTGTATGAGTCTGGAGATACCTGGAACTCCTTTCTCGCTGTGGAGATTTGTTGTACTGTCAAGTTAGCTTGAGAGTTATAATGAAGTGCACTTGAGTGTAAAGAAGGAGATCTGAAAGTGCAAAAAAAAATAAATACTGTTAAATATTTCATGCCAGTCAGTTCAGGTGTAAGATGTTTTCAAGGTGTTTAATGTAACTGTTGTATAGTATTTCAAACACCTGTTTGATTCTACAGTAACAAGTAACAGATATGAATAAATAGTATAGATTATTAAACTTTTTCATTCACTGCAATAGTTTTAACTGTTGTCTTATTCCACTTTGAACTAGGACCATGATTTTATTTTATTTTAGTATTTATTTTTAAATCCTTCTTCCCCTTTCCTACCTTCCCAGCCCACCATGTGAAATGTTTAACTTGGCCTGAAATGTCTTGTTTGGGGCACTTGTGAGAAAAGCAGAAGAGAAGAGCTTGTTTTACAAAGCAAGAAAAAGAGTGATCTCAAAGCACATCTCTGCATATTGTATGAAGTATCTTAAGAATAGAAAATAAATTAAATGGAACAGTTATCAGAGGAAAAGACTGAATGCCCTGACCCCAGAATACCTGCACTCTAGTTGCTTATAGATTTATTTGGGAGAAGAGGAAAATCTGAGAGGTGATCTCCTTTGCTGGGTTCATGAATGTTATTGCACCACCAACTTTGAAATTTGTGCTTTACTGCCAGGTAGATTTGTTGATATTGATGGCGATTTTAACTTACCTAAAGCATGAATCCATATGAACTGAAACTTACAGCTTCCCAAACTTCCAAAACTTGTAGTGCAAGCCTTCTGTCCGATGGGTACCGGCCTCTAAGAGCTGGCTCTCTCCATCAGTTGGGTCTGCTGTGACTGTGGTGGGCATGAAGCGTTTCCAAGTTAGTTCATGCTGTGTAGGGCCTATGACATAAGGCGACAAAGAATCCACCTTCAGGAACCACGACCCCCTCATCAGATATAGTAAACTCAGTTTGAAAGTGTTCCCTTGTGAATGGGAAGTCCCACAGACAGGCTGAGAGAGCTGGGGTTGTTCAGCCTGGAGAAGAAAAGGCTCTGGGGAGACCTTATAGCAGCCTTCCAGTACCTAACAGGGGCCTACAAGAAAGATGAGGAGGGACTCTTTATCAAGGAGTGGAACAATAGGATGAGGAGTAGCGGTTTTAAACTGAAAGAGGGTAGATTTAGATTAGATGCCCAGGAAGAAATTTTTCACACTGAGGGTGGTGAGGCACTGGAACAGGTTGCCCAGGGAAGCTGTGGATGCCCCATTCCTGGAAGTGTTCAAGGCCAGGTTGGCTGGGCCTTTGAGCAATCTGGTCTAGTGGGAGGTGTCCCTGCCCATGGCAGGGGGGTTGGGACTCGATGATCTTTAAGGTCCCTTCCAACTCTAATCATTCTATGATTCTACATGGTTACACCCATGCTTCCTCAAGAGACAGCTTTGTGGAGAAGTGTTTGCCATCTGTTCTGATGTCTTGCTGTTTTGCAATAGGAAAGGAAGCGTCCATTGAATAAACTTTCCTCTTGCACTTAATGGCTTGAATTTCTGCAGTTAATTGGGCCATCCACAGTGACAGAAGCTATTTTTTTCCCCAGGTACTGCAGTTGGGAACTACAGTCACACTCAGCTGCTTCAACAAGACATCTCCTCCCCACAGAAACTCTGAGGCTTGTTACACTAGTGTATCTTAATGTGTCCAGTCAGATTCTAACTGGCTAGTGTAAGACATGTCTTTTAGCTACTCTGAATATACAAAGAAGTGTTCAAATGCCGTGCTGGAATTACAGTGCAGTGCTTTTTTTCTGGGTACTCTGAAGAGTCTACTGGAAGGGTATTTTCGTCTCCTCCTGCTAGTCTTAAATAAGGAAAGGATGTGAAAGATTTTTATACTCTGGGATGTAGATCTCAGGGCTTCAGGGAAGTTGTGTGTTCATAAAAAGGCAGATTTGGCTCTTAATTGAGGTCTGCTCGCTGCACTTACTATTGTGAGGATGGGGAGCGAGGGAGGTTTTTGTGCCAGTTTAAGCTCTCCCAGTTTGTTTAATCATCATCCACTCCCTGTGATACGGACCCTTTGGAGTTCCATGTTGTCTGGCACACACTGCTGCTGCATCAAAGAGAAATTATGAATGGAGTGAACTGGTTTCCTGGCACTTGGGAAGCCATCGAAGTTTCTGCTTAACAGAACAACCAGGCTGACTAATGTAATACAATATTAAATACACAGCAGACTAAAATAATTTCTGTTTGCATAGACAAGCCTGGTTTTGTTTGTTTGTTTTAGCATATCATCTAAGCAATTATTAAACAGAGAAAAATAACATTTTTAGAAGTTATTTGCCTTCTAAGAAACCAAATAGGAATGGGTAGAGTTTAACTACTACCTCTCACCTTTTTTAATGACAAGCCATTAATTTTCCTTTGATATTCTGTGCAAGTCTGTTCCAGTTCCCAAAACATATGCTGTATGCCCTCAAGGGGGAAAGCAGTTAAGAATTACAAGGAGTATTATCCTTCACAGAAATAAGCAACCTGCTGAAGTAATAACCTGCTGTGTGCTACTAAGACTCTCTGCATGAATCAGGGCTTTAAACTGGTGACTGATATATGAGGAATATGTAATCTTTGAGATTAACAAGACAGCTGTGCTTGAGAGAGGGGGAATACATTTATTTTCATGTTCTGTAACACTGACCTTCATGCAAGAAGATTCAGACTTGAGTAACTGCGTAAACTGTTGCTACAATCCTTGAGATAATACAGCTCTTTGCTGTGATGGAGCTGGGTACAGGTTTCACTGAATGTATTTTACTATGCTGTAGATCAAATAGCGCAGTCTCATTTCCTGACTGCATTAATTGCCTGAGATTTCTTTCTAAGACTTCTTCCATTGCAGAAACAGTCCATTTAAATGAGTCTTGCATTCTAAATATATTAGATAACTCTTCTCTGTAATGATTTCTCTAGCTTTCTCTCAGTTGGATCAGTAACCCTGATGAAATGGTTCTTACAATGTTTTAATACCCTATGGTATAGGAGCAGTTCCTGCTATGGAGTGGTGTCTCATTTTTTGCCACTCGATTTCATGCAGACTGGTTTGGGAAGAGCTTGGGAACTCAATAATTCACTTTGAAGCATTGGTGTGGATCTGTGTTTCATGTCTGTCTGGACCCTGGAATTCAGACGCTGTCTTCTGTATTA
Organism: Calidris pugnax; assembly: GCF_001431845.1. Classification (NCBI taxonomy): domain Eukaryota; kingdom Metazoa; phylum Chordata; class Aves; order Charadriiformes; family Scolopacidae; genus Calidris; species Calidris pugnax. Next base: position 2,099,730 of record NW_015091083.1, on the reverse strand, counting down.
ACTGCTGGACTGTCCTCAGTTAATTGTATATATGTGAAGAACAGCACATTTGATGAGGCAGATGCATTGAAAACACACATCAAAGCATATGTTTTAACATTTAATTACAAATTTACCTAGTGAAAAAAAATTACTGTTAATTAAAGAATCTGTCAGCATTAAGAGTTCAGAATTTAAATTTCATGTTGTTTGGCTGCTAAATCTTTAAAAAAAAACAACAATAAAAATGGATGTATTCCATGAGATGTCCGAAGAGAAAGTAAAGAGCTTACACATCTACCTCTATGTAACCGAGATATTTTTAATCCAGAGTGAGGAGTGGTGTGTTACAAAGCAGTGGAAACCACTTTGCATTGTGTGCATTCATAAAGAGATGTTCATTAAAAATGCATTTTTAGTCACCACCTGTTATGTTTAATAGGATGACTGCTTCGCTGCAGTATTGTATTATTTTTGTCATCCTTCTTTTCCAAAGTGCATTATTCATCACTTTTAACCATATGGGTAGAAATATATTCTGAACATCTGATTTCTGTACTGGCCATTCCCAGAGGAAAGACTCTAATGTCCATGTTTATGACCAACCAGTGAAGCCTTTCATGTCATCTTTTCATGAAGATTTCATACCTTCTGCATACCAAAGATGCAATTAGGAGATTCACAGCTGTGATGCTACAAGGAGATAACAAGGGGGTTGCACTTCATTAGGCAGCAAAGGCCTCTTTGCTCAAAGTAATAAATAAAAGCAAATATTTTTGGGAACAGAGGAGAGCCTTCTGCAGGTCCTGTGTCCCACACCAACCCTGCTTTTCCCCATGATTGCCACCTGGCAGTGGGCACAGGCCAGGGCACGTGTGGAGCGAAGTGTATGTTGACCTGGCGCCTGCTTGCTCCTGCCCTCCTTCCTGTGATGGGAGTGACACCCAAGGGTATCCCCTGTCAGAATTTCACAGAAACTTGTAAAAAAGTTTGAATTCTCTGCCCTTGCCCCCATAAAAATCAGGATGAAAAATGGCTTGAGTTGCTTTAATTTCCTTTCCCTGACTGCTCCAGGTCTTCTCCAGTGTACAAGTGTAACTGGGGGTTAAGAGCCTGATTAAAGTGCTGCAGCACTGCATTTTAACACTCTGGCTTTTTTGTGACTGTGTGTTATCTCCTCTGTTTTGGAGATAGGATGTTTGCATTGCGCTGTCTCCCATTTCTCTTTCATGATAGTAGCATGTCCAGTAACACTTGCACGAGTTGTACACACTGAGAGGAGTACGTGTATAGTGCAATAGCGCACTATGATATATTTTCTCTCTATGGGGGGCAAGGGAATGAATAGATGGCAAAGTGTGTGGTTGTTTTTTTTTTCTTTCAGCATGGTATCAAATCTTTTATTTAACACGGCCAGCGGGCAGGTTTCATTCTCATTCTTCTGCCCTGTGCCTGTATCAAAAACCTGCCATACAACCTGGTGTAATCAGCAGTCTGCTCACAGGAGGCCCCGAGTTTGGAGCAGCGGGAGTTTTGCAGCTTGGAGCTGAATGGTGTTGGCAGAGCTGTTTGGAGAAGTTTGCTTAGTTCCTGCCCGCATTGTGCTGAGCCAATTTCAAAGGGGCTGCTGCCTCTACCTCGTGAGAATGACTTTCAGTCAAAATTCACAAGGAATCATGTATCTACTAAGCTGAAACACAGCAAATGCTCTTTTTATTTTCAGTTTCAGTTGTGCCTGTTTCTGTATTGTTGCTTAGACAGCCACGTCAGTGACTGCAGATTAGCTCAGGGAAATTTTTTTTTTTTTACTATGTGTTAATGTTCAGTAGAAAATTTTAGAGATCTAGCAAATCTTCTGTGTATTTACACTGTCTGTAGAAATTGCTTAGCTTGGATTGAAACCTAAATGCCTGATTTTAGCACCCTGTATTTACCATGTGTCTTAATGTTGTGAAGATAATAATCATTGGTTTATCCTGAGATTTGGAGGTGCTACTGAGGTCCCAGTGCATCGAGACTCTCACTCAGGTACTGTATTGTAACTCATAGAATTATAGAAAGGTTAGAGTTTAGAAGGGACTTTGAAGATTGTCTAGTTCCGACCCAAGTGCTAGATTTTCTCTGAATATTTCCTCCTGGTAGTAAGCATCTGTTTCTCCCTTTAAATATCAGTGGGAGCTGCATGTTTCCTGAGCACTGGGGAGACAGACCATTAGTTCAGGTGACCAGCTTCAAAATGCAAGCTATTACTGTAGGTTTGAAGAGCACAAATTGTTTTACTGTGGCATTTCTTCCAGTGAGTGACTGTGCTAATTCCCATAAAGCTCCAGTTTCTGATCAGCCATTCATCACTCAACCAGTTCATGATGCTCTCAGCAAAAAACAGGTTTGTTGAAGTAACTCAATGCCTCCACCAAAGTATATTTAAACAATGATACAGAGCCATTTTTAATAACTTATGTGAAAAGCTGTGTGTAAACCAGAACAAAAGAGTCCTTACTCCAGCACTTAGCATTGTCAACGCTCTGGGGTTTGCAGCAGAACTAGCATTGCTCCTTTCCCTGTTGTATGGCTTGATCTCCTCACCCGGGTTTCGTGCTTCACTGAGGTGAAGGGTGTAAATGCTCTCTGCTGATCAAATGTTTCTTGTGCTGCCTTTCTCTGACTGTAGTGCCCCTTACAAATTCTTCTGAGGCTGCTTCTAGGAGTCAGGCATCTTGCAGACCACTGAGGGGGTTCAACACGCTTTGAACGCTGCTGAGCTTAGATCTGCTGCTCAGGAGTTGCCCCAACAATACAAACTTTTGTGTAACCCGTATCTTTTAAATTTCTAATCATCTTTATTTTTACAGAGCAGGGCAGCCCCAAATGTGCTAGACTGGAGGCGGTGTTGCTGCTCTCTGCAACAAGCCTGAGGCTTGAATCGCTCTTGCCTGGAGCATATTTCTGGGGATTTACCTTCCCCTCCTCTGCTCTTGGCTGGCTGAGAGGCCAGCCCGTCACGGGGGCACTGCTCTTGTTTTGTGATCTGGGTGACAGGGAGCGCTGGTCACTTGATATGTCATATTAAATTTCCCTCGATTATGCTGCTTAAATAGTAAACCTGAGCTCTGCTGTTGTAGGTAAGGGATAGGACCTACATGTTGAGGCAGCTTGGAAATTGCCCAAAAACAATTGCTACCTTCATCACCATTAAAGGACACCGAGGATTAAGAAGTATAATTGAAAAATGACACTGGTAATGCAAAAGGTTTTTGGTAGTGTGCATAGTTGTGCTTTTTCTGTCTGTAGCTGGAGCAGCTCCTTGTGTTTGGGGGCTCTTGCTGGTTTTGAAACATTTGTGACCGTTTTGTAAGCTTTTCCTCAGTGAATATAAAGTTTTGAAAATCACTTTTTCTTTCAGTTACAGGTGAGACTTTTGTATGATAGATGAGATTTCCTTTCAGGAAAACACTTAACACTGCAGCTTAAGAGGAAATTGTATTTTGTTGACATAGAAGATCCAGTGGTCAGAAGCCTTAAAACTGGCATAGCCAGGACTATTAGAAGTTAATCTTTCTTGAATGTTAATAATAACATTGTGACACAGCTTACCTCTGTTTCTGTGACAGATGGCATAAAGAAGGGATCTTATAGGATGCAACTGCACCTTTTACATCTTTTTTTGTGATATCATGGATATTCCTAGGGTGTTGTGTGCATTAAGTGTGCCTTGACTACCGGTGAGTACTGATGAAGAAAGGTTAAAATGGGGAGAGAAAGTCTTCTTTAAAAATGCACATCAATTATTTAACGGGGTTTTCTGTATCAGAAGCTCGCTGTTGCTGCTTAACTCTGGTTAAGCTGTCTGCTAGGGCCGTTGTGAAAGAGAATTCTTAAATTGAGGTCTGCGGTATGAGGTGGAGGAGGAAGAAGGGTAAAGCTCTGCTGAGTTAATTAATGTTAACAGTTATGAGTTACATGCAAGATTCACAGTAGATTACACAAATTGTATTAAGCAGGGTTAATCAGTCGTTTCAGATACTTAAAGGAGCACTGTTAAAGACTGGGAAGACTGAAAATTCTTCTTGAGAGAGTGTTTGCATGTGTAAATGTGCATATGTGTGTGAATGCATAGCCTGGATTACCATGGATAAGTAAATTTTGCCTATCAGCTACGACAGAGGGACATTGGCTATTTCCTGTTCTGTGTATAGGTGAAATTGTTGGAAGTGAATTTTTCCTTTTTTTTTTTTTTTTTTTTTTTTTTTTTTTTTTTTTTGCCATACCTCTCTTTCTTCTTGAATAGGTAATATTTCCCCTGCTGTGCAGTTGCAACAGTGAGGAGATCTTTATCCTCTTGGACGTGTGTGAAATAGAATGTGGAAGATGACTGGGTTTTGTAAGTGTGTAGAGGATAAATCTGTCATAAGGGAGGATTTAATGATTGCAGATTTAAAATCTTAATGTACCACAGCAGCTTGTGTTGTGGTTTTCCATATTTGTTCAAAATATTTGAGTTTTCACTTTCTCTTTTTTTTTTTAAAGGAAGTGTTGGAGCGACTCATTTTTTTTGTGTGTAATTACTCAAAGTAACTTGAATAACTGAATTTTCGTGACACTGAAAGACTGGCCTTAAATTTTTTCAAATACACAAAGTGTCACACTTTTTCTTCATCAGTTTTGCAGACTTTTCAATGTTGTGTGTTTCAGAAGCCAGCTTGTGTGGTGTGGGTAAAACTAATGCTCTCGCTGCTGAGCTGTGGGACTCTGAACGCTTAAACTTGGGACAGTCTTATGCTTAGCAAATCTAATGGTGTTTCCAGAAGGATTTTGATTGTCCCAGGTTTGAGCAGGTATAGTAATTTCAGAGTAATAGTGGGGAGAAGTAGCAGAACCTTTATAGGTACACGTAACTCTCTATGTGTGTGTATATGTAAACCTATGTATGGAGACGATCACAGGGCTGGAGCACCTCTGCTGTGAGGACAGGCTGAGTTTGGGTTGTTCAGCCTGGAGAAGAGAAGGCTCTGGGGAAACCTTATAGTCCCTTCCAGTAGCTGAAGGGGATGTACAGGAGAGATGGGGAGGGACTCTTTATCGGGGAGTGTAGCGATAGGTTGAGCGGTAGCAGTTCTAAACTGACAGAGGGTAGAATTACGGAATCACGGAATTGTCAGAGTTGGAAGGGACCTCTAGAGATCAGATTTACATTAGATATTAGGAAGAAATTCTTTACTGTGAGGGTGATGAGACACTGGCACAGGCTGCAGCATTCCTTTTTGGTCATGGTAGCTCCTGCCTGGCAGTTCTAAGGGATCAGATGCCAGTGGAAGGTCTCCTTGGGGTGGGATCAAGGAGGCAGCTCCTCTCTCACTTCCTCCGTGGCAGCAAGTTGGGAAAACCAGGGAGGCTGTTCCTGGCAGCCTGACCTGGTCACTGCCTGTGGGTTATGCCGGAGCTGGCTTTGCTGAGCTGCAAATTATTGGCAGTAAACTCTGTGAATAGGTAAATGACTGTATCTCCTCCCTGTAGGTAACTGTTCCCCCCTCCAAGGGGGACAGTAACTCTGCAGAGAGAAAGGTTGTTTGATGTTGAAAGCAAATAAGCGTAGAAAATACAGAAAGGGCATGATGAGAGGTCCAGAGGCTATTTTGAGGGCATAGCCCCCATTTCTTCTCCCTGCCCTCTCCCAGTTTACTCGCTATTAGTTTTTACTGCTGCTAGTTTGCATGTTCTTTTTTTTTTCCCCTGTCCCTTTTTTTTTATTTCCCCTTTCCCATTTTTATTTCCCCTTTCCCTTTTTTTTATTTTATTTTCCCTTTCCCTATTATAACTGCAGCACAGTGCTAATGGTAAAACTGGTGACTGACACAGTAAATACTGGGAGTGTTTTCACCCTTTCACAAGGGTGCTTGGGTTACTTTGGGAAAGCCACATGAAGATTACTGCAACTTCTACACCCATATAGTGCAAGAAGCATTGACAGCCTTGGAATCCTTTGCATATTACCTGCCTGGGGCAATCTGCTGGCTGGAAAGAGAAACACCACTGTGTGCTGGTCCATTGAAAAACCATCTGGTCTGACCTGAAGCTTCTCCCTTTACCCACCTGCAAAAAATTGCAGACTGTTGCTACTGTGGCAAATCTCCTGGATAGGAACTGTCTGGGCGTTTGTTGAACTTGTTGGTATTGGGTAAATTTGATGATGCTGGTAATGCAATGATATGTTGAGATAATGATGCTGGATATAAATTGTGCTTCAAAATAATAGGAAAGCTCATAACATTAACCTGCAATGATACCCATTAAAGTTTTCTAGGAGTATTTGGCACGGGTGTGCCTGAGCTGCGAGGACTGACTCTTTACATTACTGATATTTCAATTTTTTGTGCCCCTGGTAACTGGTTGGTAACAGTTTTCCTGCAAGTGAGAGCTCTCAGTGAGGAGATCAGGTTTTTGCAGGAGATGAATGAGAAAGCAGCGTGTAGCATGTATGAGCTCCTTTGTTTTTGTTTTTAACCTACAGGCATTATCAATAAAATCTTTCTCTCCCTTTACTTCCCTAACCACCTCATTTGTCCCATGGCATCTTACTATCTGGTCAGGCATCCTTGCAGGCTCTGATAGCTTCTCCCCCCTACCCTCTCTGTCAGACCATCTGAAAGCCTCCCTCTGCAAATCCAACACAGATTTTTTCCATGGTTGTCTTCAAATGCTGCAAGGACCTCTCTCTTGCCTGATGGTGCTGCTGTCCTTTGTTCAAGTTAGATAATAAACCGATGGCAGTGGCTGTTTGTGTGCTTCCTGAAACACGGATTTGTTGTTTGATACTAAGCTGCCCATAAACTACCCAAGGACAAGAAGGTTTAAGCTTGCTGGAAAATCATGGTTAAAAAATCTTTAAATAAGCTTTTGGAAATTAATCAGTTTAAAGTAGACTTAATTGATTTATTTTTTTTCCCCTTCACATCTACATACATGTTAGGGAGGTGGGGGGAGAGACTCAGACAAGTGCTAACAGACCAGTTGCTCACTCTTCTCTCTGGTCATCCTCAATCACTGTCACAGCCCTTTCCCTCACTGAGAGAAAAAATTGTCTTGGGATTACAGTTTTTCTCAAGTTAGACTGAAAGATTTTCATGCATTTCAAAATGAGCAGTGTTAACCAATAACCTACATGTCCCATAAAACCCCTGTTGGTCATCACTGCCTGAATGCTGTCTGTCTATTTACCATTCCTCAGATTCTAGGTGTCTTTCTGCATTTCTCCAGTACCATCCATTCAGGTTTCTCTGAATGGTTTAGCAATGTAACATGAATTAAATCTTGTTTGTTCAGGGAGTATTGCCCTGGAAAGACCGAGCACGTTTGTGCTTGTTTCTAAGCATTTAAGTGCCTTCTATTTGAGCAGGTCTGAGGGTGTTTGGATGCAGCCAAGGCGAGGCATGGCACCTTTCGCTAACAGCCAGAAATGCTTTTCTCTGAGCTGACCCCATGGCAATCTAGAGGCCTACCGAGACAGTAGGGTGTTAGTCAACGTTAATACAAGTACCAGGGGTAAAGCGGCTTGTTTCTTTTGGGGACTGAGGGTTAGATTGGCAATTACAATTAGCGAGTTCCTGCTTTGAACAGGATGCGGGAGTATCAGGTTAGAAACAGCCAACCTGAATGTTTGTTTTAATTCTGTTACCCTTAGTCACTGGTGAAATCTGACTCCTACATTCACATTAAACTTAATCACATCCATTAGGCCTTTTGTTTGCTACTAAAATATTGTTCATCATGAGGAATTAATTTGAAATCCTGAAATTTGCCCATTCTTATGTGTGTCCCCTCCCCGCTTTACTAATTATTTTTTCTAGTTTCACAGATTTGTTTTTGTACTTAAACTTTGATTTGACTTTTCAATATTTGTACTAGAGGACTTCTAAATGGTTCTTGTCACGCCTGCCTCTGTGACCTTCAGGGATTGACAGTTTATTTTACAGAGTTTTCCCCAAGATTCATAATTCTCTTTAAAGCAACATTTATACTAATAAATGACTTGATGATAGTGGAAAAAGTGAAAAATGTGTGTCCATTTATGCTACATGGCTTCTCCTCATTATTCATCTTTAGGAAAGCAGTATTGCTGTGATGTGCACCTGGTATTCCTACATCTTCCTGTCTCTAACTCCTTTGTATTCCTGTACTTTCGGCTGCTGTTGTTCAGGCATTGCATAATGATTGTCACTCCAGTGGTCGGCTGCTGCTTTGGAGTTTTTGGTGCTTTTTCAGAGCCTGGGATTTGTGTTGCAGTGTGGAAGCTGCAATGCAGAAGTCTAGCTCTGAACCTCTAAATAAGCCCCACAACTCACCATATGCTTGCCTCAGGCTAATTATTTTTGCGCTTCTTCATGGCAGGATAGAAGTTGTATGAATTCAATGTATTTTATGTGAACTGGTATCATGTGCCCAGTTAGGTGTTTAGTGTGTCTGTTTGTATAAACCCCCAAGTTTTCCTAAAGCTTGTAATAAGAGGAATGGTAGAAAACACACCTTATGTGTAGTTTTCCTAGAAATGCTTTTATTGGGTTGGTGTTGGTTTCTTGATAGGAAGTTGTATTTTAATATTGTAAATTTTTTCACTCCAGTGAACCGGGCAGTGGAGCAGAGTTTGTACCTCAGAGCACTGCATGGCTGATGTGCTTTGGTATCAGGCGTCAGTGTTAAAAGCTGAAATATAGTTGCTGAGTTTTTGGAGTTTGATGTGAAAACTTCTGGCTTTAGTATCCTAGCAAAATATGCTCAAACTGCCTATGGGAAAACTTGGCTTCCTTGAGTGTGCTTGGTGCGGAGTTTCAGAGAACTTAGAAGTCTATTCTGATGGCCTGTGGTGTTTCTTTTTAGTGTGTGGTAGGCTAAATTGGTATGGTCCGTAGAGACCACCATAGATTAGCTGGAAGCATGTTGAACAGATGGATTGCATTTTAGCTGGTTATATTTGTAATGCCAAGTGACAGGCCTTTAACACAGCATATTTCATATTCCCTGTTAACTGCATAAACCACCCCAGGACAAATCTAAGGTGAAATAAAATAGAAGTCAAGAGTAATTTGTCTGGATACTATTACAAACATGTGAAGTCACTTGCACATGATTTGATGAGAGAAGTTGAGGATAAATCAATAGGGTTTTTATTTCCAGCGAAGTAGGTAAATTAGTCAAAGGTGCTGCTGGCAATAAAAGCAGGAGAGCACAGTGCTGCACAATTGGATTTTCTCCTCTCGGGGTCAAATCAACATTGCCACCAGGCACAACCAGAGCTGTATGTTGTATTCACATAAGTGATTTATCTTAGAGTCAGTGAAACTCGGGTAGGAAATCTGCTGCTCCGTAGCCATTGAATGTTTCATTTCATATTTTAGAAGTAAATGTACATTTTTGTATTTAGTTTGATGTAAAAAAAAAATATTTCCTCTGCAACGGATGTATATGGGGATGGCAGTTTCTCCATTATTTATTCCACTGGGCTAGAAGTAAAACTAATTCTGTCCTAAAATACTTTTTTATTAAAAAAATACCTTTATTTAAATATACATACAGATTTTGTTATGTGATGTAAACAATATGCACTATAAACAATCTACATTGATCTTAAAGCAAATGTTTTTATCAGGCCTTGCCTTGCTCTCTGATGTCAGCAGTGATTTAGTTCTGTGCCAGCCTGGAGCAGTTCATTTAACCAGTTCATAAAGCAGCAGAGTGCACACAATGGATCACATTATAACCACAGAATCTTATTTTCATTTCCTTCCTCGGTTGCTTGTTACTATTTTTTTCATCAGCCTCCTGATGCCTTGCCATGTATATTTCAAGCTCTCTGTTCCAGGGATGTCTCTGTGTGTGTTTGTGCAGCTTGCAGCAGATGAGGTTTTGCCCTGGCTGGGACCTGGGCACTTTTCTAATACGAATAACAAAACCTTGAGCCATAACAATGAATTGGGTGGATGATTGTGCCTGGGTCCTTTCTAGTTTTTTTGGTTTGTTTTGTTTTAATATATGATAGTCTATTTTGTGCCATTCAAATTGCATGTGTGATTTTTTTTTTTTTTTAATAAAACCTGGTTTTATATGTTCTATTTCCACATTGAGTGTATTTCTGTCATGTGGTGGGTTATCTGCACACCACACAGGCTGAGTGTGGCTAAGACGAGGTATGATTCCTTCACATCCCCTCCCACTGAGATTCCAGTCTATGATTGTCAGAACTGATTATTTTCAGCAGATGAAGCAACAGTTATTTTAGTGGCTTTTGGGTTTCCACTTGAAAGGTCTTTAGAAGCATGCTTTGTAATTTGCTGGGTTTTGGGGAAAAAAAATATCCCTTTAAAGACAGCTAATCCTCTTGTCCATCACATAAGGAATACAATTGTTGCAGAGATGAGCAAAGTTCTTAATCAAATTTTGTCATGTATATAATGTGTTGGCAGGGGAACAGTGAGTACTGAGTCACACATATAGTGTCATCAGGCGTGCTCGTGTGGTAAGATGTACATGGAAAACATCTCAGTAAAAGATCTGTTTGTGTTTTGTTTTCTTGTCATTCCCCTGAAACTACTTGTTTCATCTTGTCTAATCTTTTGTGGGACCCTGTTGTACATTTTACAGAATCTTGCTATAAATTATTTCCCTGACACCATTACTAATTCTTCAGATAGTTATAGCAAAATGCAAAAAAAAAAGATAAACCAGCTTTTTAAAATAGTTTATATATATTTTGGAAGACAAATATTTATTTTCTTTTAGAATACAGCCCCTTTCTTGTAGCTGCAGAATAACTTCTTTTCATTATATTGAAACAAAACTGGAAACTCTGAAAAACTGTATTTAAAGAACAACCCCTGCCTCTCAAGTTGCTGTTTTAATGTTAAAACTTGCTCATTAGCCTGAGTGTTCACTCTTTCTTAGAATTCTGATTCCAGAAGAGCTTGTGTTGGGTTGTCCCTTGGACTTGGAGTACACTTTGCCTGGGAAATGCAGCTCGCAGCCTGTCTTTGTGGCAGCATCCAAAGGGACCTTAAGCTGTGTGGGGACAAATATTCCACCCTATCCTGCTACTGGGAGGCTCTAAACCGGTGCAGATGGCCACTGACCCCTGCTGAGACCATATCTAAGCAGGTAGTGTCTCCTTCGCCAAATGTTTCCCACTCCAAGAGCGTTGGTGAGATCAGCTCTGTCCTGAGGTGACGGGAGGAAGATGTTGGCCGTGCCGCACGGGCTCTGCAGAACTTCCCTGCTCCCTTGGCCTGAGTTGCAGCTGAAACGCAAGCCAGATTCCCTGGCGAGGTAGTGTTTGCTCTTGCTGGGATAGCTAAAGCTGGTGATGGTTTTTCCTCACGGGCATTTTAAGTAGGAAAGCACCATTTGGCTTCCAGTCAGCTGGGCAATTAGCATTTTATAGCCAAGCAATATACTTAAATGGAATTGCTTGGCTTGAGCATTGAATTACAATGGCCGGTCGGCTGCCACTCCTGGTACATAATTTATTTAGTACTCGCTTCTTGTTTAGGATTCAGGCAGAGGTTAATTTAATTCTGCATGAGAAGCTAGTAGTTACTCTATGTTAATGCTGTGCTGTACTGCAGTGCAGGGGAAAGTTTTTGTGGAGAGCTTGTATTTGCCTGGTCTCTCAGCCATGGAAAGGACAATTTTACCTATTCCTTTCCAAGCAATGCATTGTTTGCAAGAGCTGTTGACGTGCTTACATTGGCACTAAAAACACAGCCAAGAATAATACCTTCAGACCATTTTATTCCATGCTGTTGCATGCGTGTTTTTAAGACGGAAACGTGTATTGAAGTGTAGTACGGACCAAGGAGACTTTGTTCCTACAAAATTACAAGGGGCCCGGTTACCCCGTTACAGGTAAATAAAACGTTAATATGTGACCATGGTGACTTGAGACTGAGAGCTGCCACTGCAGCTCATCGGATGATCTGAGGCAGAGAGCAAACATCCGGGGTGTGTGATCTTGGAAGGATAAAAAGAGTAGGTAAAATGTGCCTCACCACTCCAGAAACGAATTACAAACTTTTAATGGAGGGAATGAATATGTTTGTTCGTGCTCTTAATAAGCCCAAGCGCTTAACTCTGCGCTTAGAACTTTATCCTGAAGCTTGTACATGTCTTGATTTTTCCTAAAACCCTTGACTGCTAGAATCAGCGTGGGGGAATTTTGGATTATTTTTTTTTTTTCCTAAGCTCCTTTCTTAGCAAAGTGATTGCAGAGAGCTTGCAAATATAAGTAAATGTGCAAGGGCTTAGATGCTAGAAGGCTGCTAATGAGAGCAGCGCATTTATTTATTTATATTTAACCTCATGATTTCTAGGCAACTTAATAATGTCTTTGAATCCTTGGGTGCTCCAGGACTGGTGCTTTCAGCCAAACTTCCCTCTGGCTCAGGCAGCCCCCCTCTTGTTGCTGAGGTCTGCTGTCTGAGCCTGCTGCAGGCTGTGCCCCTCTGCAGGTGAGACGGCGGAGGCAGGGAGCAAGGACTGAGCACCCAGTTCCACCCTCCCTTCGAAAGCCTCCCTTAGGGGTCACCTAACTCTGCGCCCAGAAACCTCTGTGGGCTTTATCTAACAAGTTTGGGGGTCTGGTTCAAGTAGTGTAGGCCTTGGCTGCTGATGTTTGTATTTTGTGATAGCAGTGTTGACCTGCTAACTAGAAGCACCCGTTCTTGCAGCCATCACTGCTGTTAAGAGCTGAGATTTTGGACAAATCAAGCTTACAATAATACTGATCTTTGGCAGATGAGCATTTCAGGCACCTGCAGGTGCTGCACTGAGGCCCGATGGGGATTTGCTTTAGATTGGATTCCTTAAATAACACTTTGATACCAACATTTTTTCATGAAAATCTCATTAGCAACAATTAAACAAAAAAAGGCAGGGTGGGGAGCTGGCAAATGGTACTGTGAGGGAGGTAATTCCTGACTTGCAGGAGCTGGCCTCCGAGTTGGTTCATGGTCTAGGTATAAAGCTGGCAGCTCAGACCCTAATTGTTCTCATAATCAGGGAAGTTGTTACCATATGTTGTTGCTGTAACCTTTGTTGTTTTAACCAAGCTTTAGTTGTGCTGTAAAAATGATTAAGAGGTTTCTCACAGGAGGAATTAAGGGTTTTGCTCGTGGAGTTGCTCTCCAGACTACCGTGAGTTTTGTGGGCTATTTAAAGTGTTTGAAAACCCTGCTTTGCTCTCCAGCAGCCCCTGCCCTGGCGCGCTGCCTCGAGCTGTGCTGGTCCCTGGAGGAAGAAGGGCACATCCAGGCTGCCTCTGCCACTGCTGCGGTGTCTCGCAGCTGTGTTTGATTTCAAGTGTAACAGCATCCTTTATATAATACAATAACTTGCTGCCCTTGTGGGGAGATGTTGCATTTTATCTCCCATTTCTTGTGCTGGCTGGGCTTTGGCAGCATGTCCGGGTTAACCCCATATCCAGCAGAGCTGATGGGGTCTGTGGAGCCCTTTGATGCTCAGTACCAGCAGAGAGGCTCTGCCAGCACAGCTTCCTGCCCAAAGGCCAAGCTTGACTTCGCAGGGGCTTTGGGGTGGGATGGTGAGACGTGAGGGGAGCAGAGAGCTGAGGCACAGCATTTTACTTGTCAGCCTGTGTTACTGCTGCTTCAGATAAGGAAAACAAGACAAGCGGACACAATTGACAAGCGGATAGAAGTTGAAGAGTTCCTGTTTTGCTGTTAGGGGAGGGAACTTTGGTCGTATTTCCAGGTGTGGGATTTTAAGCAACGGACCTGGGGCATGGTCACATTGTCCCAGCTACTGAGTCGCTCACTGGGTGTCACTTGAGCCTTATTAACTTCCTGTGTTTTTAGCCCAGACAAAATCTGAGCTAAACTCATGGGTGTCAGTGTAAGAGCTTTCAGTTAACACATTTTATCTCACACTTGTGGCTGCGTGAGTGGATGGTTCACTGGTATGTCTGTTAACAGAGGGTAGTTTATTAAACTGAAGTTACTTCGGTTCTGTGACTCACTTTCCTTACCTTGAAAAGGAGATCAATGACATTGACCTTCCTTTAAAGTGTTGACATCTACAGTGAGCTGCATTGCGCAATGGCTAAGTATTATCTTCACGAGCACCAGTCTAAAGGTGAAGGAGTTTAGAACAATAAAGATCGTTATCTGTTTAAATAATTTAGTTTAAAAATAAACAGGTTAGAGTATCACCTCTTGCAACAATTTGAATCGTTCAGTCTGAATTAAGAAATCACTCTTCGTGTGGTTTCTGCTTGTGTTCAGTGCCTGTTGGATTCTTGCCAGAAAATGCTAAGTTCAGGCAGCTACGAGGGCTGTTCAGTGGTGGTTATGTTGGATGGTATATATGGAAATAATTCTACAGAAGGAGCTTATGGGAGTGTTAACGGTATAAAGGTTAGTTAGTCTTTTGTGTCTGCCAGTTAAATAGCTAGCGAGCTGATGATTACACAAAGACAACGCAAATTCCTTATGCATTCCTGCCTCAGTGCCGCTCCACACGCCGGGTGACTGGAAGCACAATTCTTTCTCTTTCTCTTTTTTCTTTTTTTTTTTTTTTTTGCCATGGAAATTGCTGGTTAAAGCTGAGTATTTTGGTATATGCTAATTCTGATTTTTTTCTTTTGTTTTTGTTTAAAGCCTCATCATGTTGTTTTATCATAGCAGATATTGCAGTCCAGCCACGCGCTGTTAAATCCAATAGATTTTGCACCTGTTTTGGTAACAGATGCAAACAAACCTTTGTTTAACATGGCTCAAACGCACAAACTATAAAATGCATTTGGCTAATGACTCGGTGAATTCACATTGCATAAAAGTCTGTGGAGCCTTCTTTCTTAACAGCCCCAAAAACCTCACCAGCTGTGTCACTGAAGTATTTCTACTTAATCTAAAAGGGAAACTGCTGAGGAGTATATTTTGGGTATGGATGGGGGGAGGGGGGAAGTGTAATGTCCAAAACATATATATATATTTTTTTTGACTATCCACTCTGATTGCTTATCAAATGCTACAGGCTCACTGAAGTATTTCCTCTTTCAATCAGGCTTAATTTTCATCCCGTGGTAACTTTGAAAGGAGAGAAATAACAATGGGGTGACTTGGAGAGGAAGTGTTTGGGTGAATGGGGGATTGTTTTGGGAAATGCATTTCTGGGCTTCAGTACTTTTTTCCCTGGCTCTGAGTGCTCTGCCAGGACCAGTGCCTGTGCTCTTCTGGTGGCCCAGAGGTGGGCTGGGAAATGGAGACAAGCAGGGAAAAGGCGCCTGCCAAACATTTGGTAGAGTTGTATGTGCAAACCTTCTGTTTCCTGAATATCAGCACAGTGCTTTAATCGCACAACCATTTTCCTCCCAGGCTTTTTATGTGAAACCAGTACTTGCCTGCAAAATGTTTTATAGGGATCATAGCAAGTGAGTGCTGGTAACTGCAGGTTGAAGCTAACAACTGTACTCCTGTGCTCTTGTGTGTTACTGGGGTGTGTGGCTGAATGTATTACCATGCAGAGTCCCCTTTGCAGTGTATTTATTTGTCCACCTTTGAGAAGGTAGATTTAGATTAGATATTAGGAAGAAATTTTTCACTGTAAGGGTGGAGAGACACTGGCACAGGTCACCCAGGGAAGTTGTGGATGCCCCATCACTGGAGGTGTTTAAGGTCAGGTCGGATGGGGCTTTGAGCAACCTGGTGCCGTGGGAAGTGTCTCTGCCCATGACAGGGGGGCTGGAACTAGATGATCTTTAAGGTCCCTTCCAACCTAAACCATTCTATGATTTTGCCTGCCCCAGGGCTGGTCCTTTCCTGTCCCATAAGCCCATTCTGTCATTTCAGAGTAGCTTCAGGCAGCTGATGTTTAAATGTCAAATCTGACCAAGCAATGCACCTCCTTTCCCTCATCTCCCCCCAAAATAAAATGACCTTTAAACAAGGTTCATGACATTCTTAAATTTGTTTTACTGCCCATTAAAAACAATGCAGACAAATTTACAACTTTAAATCCAGTTTCTTCCAGCACTGCAAGATGTCTGTTCAGTAGCTTTTCCCCACACCTGCTTCCCCAGCCCATCATTAAAATCTCAGACCCACAAAATAATTTGACTAATTATTTGAATTGCTCAAACTTCACAGAGTGGCTTAGGTACCTTTGATGAACCCACTGCATTTGTACGCCCTGAAACACGACAGCCAGCTGTATGTTGAACATCAAATGAATACAGGTCATGCCTGGGGTAAAGGCATGACTGATGGGTGTGCCTGGCATGGCCACACATTTATCCTGATTAGTGCCATGGGACCCTTTAAGTTCCATATTAGCCATTGTTAAAAGAGGCGATTAGTCTATGTTAGCTGTGCAACCTGATGCCATCTTCAAATAGTGATTTCTCTCTCAAGTGGGGCTTCCTCTTGTGACCTCTGACCTGCCAGTATGTTAAAAGCTTTGTAATCGATGGAGCTCTGTATTCTTTGTGCTGTAATTGATTGGAATTCCTTCACACTGAACTTTGTCTGTTACTCTCTTTTTTTTAGGAGGTCCTCCAGCAGCTGATTGTAATGAATTTACCAAATGTTTTGATGATTGGCAAAGATCCTCTTTCTGGTGAGTAGTTTGAGTTCTTTACCCGGCTCCTCTGAAATGCTAAATAAAATTTGTATCTTTTAAATTTTCTTAAATAACAAACATGCTTTTAAAGAAACAATATATTTGTAGCGAACTACAACTATTTGAGTACCTCTGAGCCTCAGAGTTCAATGTATCTAGTGTGTAATAATTATATTTATATACTTTTACATACAAATATAATATCTGATATACGTGTGCCTGCATGTCATACATGTGTGATGGTGAGTTAGTTCTTGCCAAAGCCAGAGCAGCAACAGTTTCTTTGAAAGTCATGTCTCCTCACTCCTTACTGCAAGTGACCCAGGGTACAGTCTGCCAAAGGAGAATTGTTTGATCTCCAGGTCTTCTGTCATGTGTGTTTGTATAATCGGTTCAGTTGTGGCAATGTGTACACACCAGAAAAGTATTGCAGAATTGCCCTGAAGTGTGAAGGGACTGTTGCAAATGAAGTGTGGGAAGATAAATACCTGAGGATCAAGAGAAAAATGCGTATATGACAAATTGGGAGAGGTGAGAAAGAGAATGGACAAGGAGAAAAACATCTGTCTGGCCATGGTGTCTAGGCGAGGACATGTGTCACATCAAAAGTGACCTGGAAGCCAATGAGCTTCCAGAGTTCAGAGTCCAGGGTTTTGGTGAGACAAATCAAAGATGTTAAACCTGAGAATGAAGTTGACTTCTCCTTAGAAACACATTTCTGAAGTGAAAGGTTTTGTTGCTGTGGTTTTTACTTTATTTTTGCATGCCTGTTCTGTCACTGCTTTCACCCCGTGCCAGTGCAAAGGAGAATGTATTTGTTTTTACCAAAGAAGGAAAACTGGATGAGCCCTGTCAGCAGTGATGGGGAATGATACGGTCATCAGCATCTCCAGAGTAAACAAATGGCAGAAAGCTTGGCAATAGACTTTATTTTGCTGCTCTTAGCAGCAGTAGTGTGTGTATGTGAATAAAAAGGATTTATATCAGAAAAAAATATTAACTTACAGATGTTGGATCACTGAAACTCATAGTCTTGGCACTTCTGCAATAAAATCAAGCTGAGGGTAAGGCATCCGTTTCTTCAGCGAGCAGATTAAAGTCTGCAATGCCAGTCTTAATTATCCTGTACAGACTATTGTTATGGGTAAAAGAGAAAAGAGAAATACAAGAGCTGTTGCTTTTCTCAGTCATGTGGGCAATGGACGGAGCCTGGGCTGGTTGCATCAAGAATGCTAGTGAATAGAGATGTTTGGGCCAACAAGGCTGTGTCTTTGCTGGCTAAGTGTCAATGGAAAAGGCTGGCTGGTTTCTTGTCATGACAGCTGGCAGGAGACTCATAACGCAGTAACCACAGCGTTGGTGCGTGGGGAAGCTGCACACTGGAAAGCTGTTCTGTATTTAGCTATAATTTCCCATCATTGACCTGCTGGTTTTTGTCAGCACCGTAGCTCGCTCTTTCTTTAAATACAGTACCTGATGTGTCTCTTGTAGGAAAGATACTAGTAATCCATGTGTTCCTGTCTTACAGCTCCTTTAATTACAACCAGAAATTTTGCTTCACTTTCTGACATCTTTTAAAATGTGGTGGTTTGGTTGGGTTTTTTTGGTTTGGTTGTTTTGGTTTTTTTTAATGTGGTATTTTAATTTTTTTTTTATCCGTTGCTGACATATTATTGGGATTATTCAGAACATGGGAAGAGAGGGTAAAGAATGGAAAAATGTAACTTCTGGATGTCTAAAATTGATGGTGTGTGTATAAAAAGTACGAAGTTCATGTTTAGCCATATTATACAATGGCTTTGAGAACCAGTCCCGGTTAGACACTACAGAGGAAGGTGGTGAACAGAGACTTGAGATGTACTTGCTCCATCCAAAGAATGCATTCAAGAAGCAGAATGTCTGCGGGATAGGAGAAGCTCATCTCAATCTTACCCTTAGGTAGGTGACCAGTGGTAAGATGTGCTGAAGGAAGTGGTTAGAGAAGTGGAGAACTAGAACTTCCTTCAGGAAAAGGAACCTGACTGAGGGCTGACAGGAAGCTCGGGAACAGGGAGGAGAAAACTGAGAAGTTAGTAAAACCAAACCAAAAAGGAATAGGCTATGGTGAGCAATGTGGGTGAGTGATGACCAGATAACTGTCAGGTTGGTGTCTTTGTTACTGGGTGTCCTGCAGAGAGGGGAAAAATAAGTGAAATGAGAAATTGTCTCTGTTAGTGAGAGAGCTACAGGAGGGCTGAAGATTGAACAGAGATGCAAGGACAAAGCAGTCATCAATGTGGGAAGTGGTGCTACTCGCATGAATACAGAGAAGCCCCAGGGAAAGCTGACAGAAGCAAGGAGGCTGGGGGTGACAGCAGTATGGAGAGAAAAGATGATGGAGATGGTTATTTGAGGGAACTACTTAAAAGTAGCAAGAATGGTAGAGGGGAAACCTCTTTCTGTGTGTCAGTGATCCAGTCCAGGACAGAAGGAAGAAGGAGAGTCCTGGAGGGGTCATCTGCAGAGGCAGTGCTGGGCAATGTGGGGAGCACTGTGAGCTGGAGACCGAAGTGCGGGTGGTCTGCAGGGCTGGGGTGGATCTGAGAGACAGTGACGAAGTCCCAGTTTACCTCTTCCCCGTCCTGTAGGTAAGTTATCTGAAAGGTCCCTCTTGACCAGAGGAAGAAAAATTGATCCCATGATCACATTCCTGGAACAAATACAGTATTGCTTTGTACTGTTTGAGCTGGGAAGGCCCCTAATGACTGTATTGACTCTATAGGTCCAAGACTAGAGAGCTGTTAGATCATTTCATGTGATTCACTGTGTAACAATTTCAGTGACTTACTCCTTGTGACAAGCCCCCATGTTTCATTATGCATGTGGGCTGTCTGTTCACCAGTTCTATCTACAAATTTTACTCTTTCCTTCTGAAACACAGCCAACAGTGCTGTTACATGTATTAAATTATAAACTGAACAGCTCTAAAGCTAAGACTGCTGTTCTTGCTATTTGGCTGCCGTTTGGCATTCAACAGTTGGGAATATCAAGGGCTTCTGCAGCTCTGCTTTGAACATGAGACTATTGGAAAAACAGAGCTGCCACCACTAAAAATGCAGTAGCAGTTGGGCTTTTGCATAGGAGATGGCACGTCTGCTTTCCTTTCTTTCATGTCCTCTAAGTCATTTTGTTCCATGGCAATTTTGCCTACTTCAGTTCGTTTGACCATGGGCGTAAAGGTTGCAAAAATATTTGTAAGAAGATTAAGGTTTTGACTGTTTTCTAGAATACAGGCAGCTGAAAATAAACTTGAAAGTTTAATTAAAGGATTTAGAAAGTTTTCCCAGGAATCTGACTTGCAGAATGATACAGCTGACGTAACAGGATTTATTCTCTTTGCTGCACTGTACAGTAGAGAGCTACTACCATTACATTTCTTCTGTTTTTATCTTCTTCCATGTTTTTTCTTGCTGAATAGCTTTTTCAATTCATTACTGCACCAGAAATTCCCCTGTGCTCAATATGAGAATCATCGGCATATTTATCATCTATACTCATCACTGTAATCACCTTTTAAAATTACCTCTGATTGTAGCATGCCTTATAAATGGCCACTCATTCATGTGCCCACTGGTCCTAAGCCTCTATTTAGAGTGTCGTTTAATTTCTTAGTTTCTAAGTATGCTTAGTTTAACGCAGCTAGTGAGTGTACTTCAAAACTGATGGGAATCAATCCTTTGAAACAGTCATAGTTAATTGGTTTGTGTATAATTTTAACTTTTTTCAGAGCGTGAATGGAAATGAAGTTTTATTTGCCTGAAGTAGTCTCATTTCTGTCTCTTAAAAAACTTTGCTGCTTAGATCACCTTTTCAAATTACATGTTAAGTCTATGAGTGAGAGAGCCTGAAGTCCTTGCTAGTAAGTGTTATAGAAACTGTTTTTCATTACAATTGTAAAAAATGTCTACTCTCATTGAGGTATTTTTTCATGTCTGGTTTCCTTCCTCACTTTGTTTCACAATCCTCCAGAGGCATAAAGGTTCATAAAGCATAAAATTAATAACAAAACACTGCCTCAATAGTGTAAATTTAGCATTCAGGCTTTTCTCACTCAGGATGTTGCTACAGTTGGGGAAAAATGGCACTTGTGTGTTTCACCCCTTCCCATCCTCTCCAGACATCCACCGCCCGTGTGTAGCACTACATGCACTGGCGCTCCCTCTCCTGTGCTGGGGGAACGACAAAGTAGAAATGTGCAGAAAGAAGCATCACAAGCTCAAGATGTCACGTGCTTGGGCTCTCTCATTTCCATTTTCTCTACCATTTTTCCTCCTCCCCTCATTTTTATTTTTATTATCAGCTGTATTCTCTCTGTACCTTGATCCTCCTTTTTGTTGTTGTTGTTGTGTCTCCTAATCCCTCTTCTCCCTGAGTCCTGCCATCTGTTTCCCACCCTCCATCCCCTGTGAGAGCAGAGGGGACTCCTGGCTCTGGCACAGGGAGGCTCCCAGGATGCACAGGTGGTGCTCGGGTTTTCCCTCCCTTTATTTTCCAGAAAACCCGCTGTCCCTCTCTCACGGTTGGGAGCAGATGGTCTTTCTGCAAATCCCCCAGGTGGCTGGCTCCCTTGCAGGCACAAACACGTGGCCTGAGAGCAGCTGCCCTGGAATTTTCAAAAAGGTGTAAAAGAAAAGAGGGGGGTTTTGAATTAACACCTTTCTGTTTAAGTGCTGTCCATTCATTTCAGCTTGTGGGTCCTTTGTCTTCCAGGAGCTGCCCCAGACCTAAGTGTTTGCATCCTGGGTTGTGGGAGGACACTGTCTTACTAAGGTCAGCTAATAGGCCTGGGTGGACCCAGCAGACTTTCTTCCCAGCCGTCTAGGAAGGACTTGTGTCATCCCAATGAGCCATCATAGGGAAGCCTGCACATTCCTGCTTATGCAGTTGCACAAGGAACTTCACTACCTTATTAAATTAGCACAAATCAAGCCTTTTGAAAAACACGGCAGAGTCATTCACTGCCGAGGACGCACGACTGAATTGGGGATAAAGATGGCTTGCTCTTGCTCAACATGCATTACAGGATAAATGCACTGTCCTGAGTGCAGGACTTGGCTGCTGCGTTATGTGATAATACTTCATGTGCTTCTGAGTCTCTTAGTAACCTTGAGCACTCCACTTAAGTGTGTGGTATCTCAGCTCTCTTGTGGGTGAGATAAAAGTGGAGATGGGTAATTAATCCCCTCCTGGCTCATTCTGAGGTTTAATAGAAAACTCTTTCTAAAGCACTAGGTGATAGAGAGGGTTTTTTCATACTCATACCACACGACTGAATTGGGGATAAAGATGGCTTGCTCTTGCTCAACATGCATTACAGGATAAATGCACTGTCCTGAGTGCAGGACTTGGCTGCTGCGTTATGTGATAATACTTCATGTGCTTCTGAGTCTCTTAGTAACCTTGAGCACTCCACTTAAGTGTGCAGTATCTCAGCTCTCTTGTGGGTGAGATAAAAGTGGAGATGGGTAATTAATCCCCTCCTGGCTCATTCTGAGGTTTAATAGAAAACTCTTTCTAAAGCACTAGGTGATAGGGTTTTTTCATACTCATACCCTATTTCTTCTAAATATCTCCTATTAGTAATGTTATTCTACACATCTCCTGTAAATAATGTTATTCTACAAGGCTTTAAAATGTTACTCAAACCTATCTTGAGTATGAGTGATCTCAGAGGGCCTTAATGCCAACAGTCTCTACCCCATGGGAAACAACTTCTGAATGAAAGCCCAAGGAGTTGAACTCTTTAAAGTCACACAAGATCTTCTGAAACACTTGTGTGGCTGGCAGAGTAGATCTGCTAAGTGGGCTTTTCAACCTTTAAGTGTTTCTAGTGGGTAGTACAATCTCATTTTCATTACATGTGCATAGCATGTCTACAAGCATAAAATAATTTCTTTTAAAAGAAATATTGAAGAAATCCTGACAGCTAAGTGTTCTGTGAAAGCTGCCACTGGAGAGAGCAGACTGCCAGTTGTTACCTTTAAAACAGTAGCAAACTAATAATCTTATGACTACCTCAAGCAGTCATAAGACCTTTAAAACAGTAGCAAACTAATAATCTTGTGACTACCTCAAGTCTTCTAATTTCTCACTCCTTTCTATAAACTCTGGCTTGGCCTTCCCTGTCAAAGGGCCTTGCGGTGTCTGCCTGATGGGAGGGCCCGACTGGGGACAAGGTCTCAGAATGGCATTTGCAGGCAAGGCCAGTCCCTGGTGGGAGAACTTCACCCAAGGGTACTGAGGGAGCTGGTGGAAGTGCTCACCAAGCCACTTCACATAATTTATCAGCAGTCCTGGCTCACTCAAGAGGTCCCAGCTGACTGGAGATTAGCAAATGTGACACCTGTCTACAAGAAGGGCCTGAAGGAGGATCCGACCTCAGTGCAGGGGAAGGTTATGGTGGAGATCATTTTGAGGGCCATCACTCAGCACGTGCAGGGCAACCAGGTGATCAGGCCTAGTCAGCATGGGTTTATAGTAGTGGAAGTGCTCACCAAGCCACTTCACATAATTTATCAGCAGTCCTGGCTCACTGAAGAGGCCCCAGCTGACTGGAGATTAGCAAATGTGACACCTGTTTACAAGAAGGGCCTGAAGGAGGATCCGATCTCGGTGCAGGGGAAGGTTATGGTGGAGATCATTTTGAGGGCCATCACTCAGCACGTGCAGGGCAACCAGGTGATCAGGCCTAGTCAGCATGGGTTTATAGCTGCTTGACCAACCTGATCTCCTTCTATGACAAGGTGACTCAGTGGATGAGGGAAAGGCTGTGGATATTGTCTGCCTAGACTTTAGTAAAAGTGTTGGATACCATTTCCCACAGCATTATCCTAGAGGAACTGGCTGCTCATGGTGTGGATGGCAGTACGCTTCGCTGGGTCAAAAACCAGCTGGAGGGCAGGGCCCAGAAAGTGGTGGTGAATGGAGTTAAATCCAGTTGGACGCCAGTCATAAGTAATGGAGTTAAATCCAGTTGGAGGCCAGTCATAAGTAGTGTTCCCCAGGGCTTGGTATTTGGGCCTATTCTTTTTATTATCTCAGTCAACAATCTGGATGAAGGGACCGAGTGGACCCTTGATAACTTTGCAGATGGCATGGTGTGGATGGCAGTATGCTTCGCTGGGTCAAAAACTGGCTGGAGGGCAGGGCCCAGAAAGTGGTGGTGAATGGAGTTAAATCCAGTTGGAGGCCAGTCATAAGTAGTGTTCCCCAGGGCTTGGTATTTGGGCCTATTCTTTTTATTATCTCAGTCAACAATCTGGATGAAGGGACCGAGTGGACCCTTGATGACTTCACAGATGGCACCAAGTTGGGCAGGAGTGTTGATCTGCTTGAAGGTAGAAAGGCTCTACAGAGGGATCTGGACAGGCTGGATTGATGGGCCAAGGCCAATTGTATGAGGTTCAACAAGGCCAAGTGCCAGGTCCTGCACTTGGGTGACTTGTAGGTGGGTGTTGGTCTCTTCTCCCAAGTAACAAGTGATAGGTCAAGAGAAAAGGCCTTGTGTTTCACCAAGGGAGGTTTAGGATGGATATTAGGAAAAACTTCTTCACTGAAAGGGTTGTCAAGCATTCAAACATGCTGCCCAGGAAAGTGGTTGAGCCACCAACCCTGGAGGTATTTAAAAAATGTATAGATGAGGTGCTTGGAGACATGCTTGGCAGTGGTAGGTTAATGGTTGGACTTGATGATCTCGAAGGTCCCTTCCAGCCTAAATGATTCTATGATTCTAAAATCAGGAAATCAGAAAACAAGTTGTTTCCTAAGCTGCCTGCCCATGGCCACGCTGGCTTGCATGGTTCTCAGAATGGAATTAACCCCCGTGGTAATTTAGGTCAGTGAGCCTTGGTGCATCTGCAGGGATGTGACAGCTTAATTGATGAGTCAGTTTAATTCCAGTTCCCCAGCCCTGGGTCCTGCACATGCCTCTAACTTGCTGCCAGCGAAGCCTTGCTGCAAGGGGCTGGTGTTGGTGGAGGAACACAGTTACGCTCAGAATTTTTTTTCTATTTAGTGACAGGAGGAATTAACACCCAAGAAAAGCAGGGTATAAGATGAAAGCATTAATCCCCCAGCTATACACTCTGTGTCGGGAAGCATGCAGATGTACAGGCATGAGAGGAACTCTATGTGGCCTGTTTCTCTCTCCTCCTCTTCCCCCAGTGTGCATGAGGACAGGCTTTTCCTGAACCTAACTCCCTAATGATTTTTTATTTCCCCATTGAAGCTCTTTGCCTTCCATCTCCCTTTATCTATCTTTGATATACATCATTTTTTTTGCCACCCAACAATCCCCACATAATTTCCTTGAAACAAGACCTGGAGCTGGCTCCAAGCCACACAGGTTCCCCTTGTGCAGCTTTCTTTCTCCTAACCTTTGGAGGTGGCTGGTGGGGTTTGTTGGTCGCAGCAGAATTCCCAGCAGTAACAACCTGCCGGTGCCTCCTCCCCACCACGGCTCCCCGAGCATATGGGGAGCTGCACAGTCTCCCTTCTACATCACTCGGTTTTTATCCCTCTTAGCACATGGGGTTTGCGCTTCAAAGTGTGAGCAGGCTTTGATGCAGAACAGAGGCAGAACTTATGGCATTCAACTTTGTGAAGTCTGGGTGGCAACTGCTTTCAGAGAGAGAATTTAGGACAGGCGCTTTCTTTGAGAGTAACCCTCCTTCGCTTACGCCCAGGGTGTTTTTGTTTCGTTTTGGTGGGTTTTTTTTTGTTTTTTTTTTTGAGGGGGTGAAGAAGCGGTAGTGTTTTGGTTGGGCTTTATTGCACCTTTGTTAAACAAGACAAAGTGATAAGCATTGGGCATGTGTGTTGAACTATTTTAAGGGTATCCCCCCTGTCGTTCACATTGGTCAGAAAAGCCTCAGAAAATGTAGGTGATGATAGCACATCGAGGAAAAAATGTCTTGCTGGATTTGAGATTTTAAACTAATGTGTAAGAACTGTGTTGTTACATCAAAAGTATGGTAACGTTACAGTGGGCACATATATATTCTTCAGGCACTTGTTCAGAGGTCCTGTTTCTCTTTTCATGCAGATATTTTGGAAAAGATCACTTGCAAGTACTAAACTTGTTGTACATATGTACTGATTCCCTTTTTTTCCTCTCTAGGTAAAAGTATGGATGAAATTAAGAAGCTGCTGTTGTTGGTTCTGGGATGTGCTGTACAGGTGAACATTAATTAAAGGCTTGAAAAATAAGATTTTTTTTATTTTTTTTTTGAATCTGTTACTTTCTTTCTGGACTGAGAAAACCCACCCAAAGATCAGTGCTGTATGAACAAATCATCAGCTCAAGACAGCTTGGGAGCTGAAATTGTGAGAAGGCACAATAGGTGAATGAAAGAAATGCAGGGGAAAGGAAGCACAGCTTGTGATAGTGGTAGCCTCAATTTGTTGGCAATGCTTAATCAGCCACAGGATGTGTTCTCTTGCAGCTAAGTAGTCCACTTTGATAACAAAGTGGGAAGCGATAAGCTTTGAACAGTGTTCTTAAGATTTTTGTTTGTTTATTTTCTTACTATTTTAAAATACAGATTGTAGTGCCAAACAAATAGATAAGTTAACAGTCTAAATATTTGTTTAATGAATTCTGAATTTATTTGCATAATCTTGTGATTGAACATTACATGTAGAAAATCCGAAATGAATAGATACTTTGTATATTCATGTGGGGATTTTTATGTGGCACTTGTTAAAATAACTAGACAGGCAATGTATATGGGAAACTCCCCAGAAATGCACGACAGTTACCAGATAAAGAAATCAGTGTTCTGCTCACCAAACCTCCATGGTGGTAAACAATAGACACGTTGGAGGCTAGCCTTTGCTTATAATTGATCGTTTGTAGGTCTGCCTAGTGTTTTTGTCTTGCCTTAGGACACTTACCCAGCTCAGCTATGTCAAGTCAATTATGTCAGGGTGAAGCTGTCTACATATGGCTGCTCTGAACTATCTCAGCGTTGCATTGCAGCACAAAGAATGAAGGTCTGATTTGGCAAGCTGCTGTGCATCCTCATTCCCCATTTATGGGTCTGAGGTTCTTCCCAGTGAAAGAAATGGCTGAGACTCAGAACCAGGCCCCAAAAGGACACTAAAAATGAGTTTAAAAAAGCTTTAAGTAATGCAGAGTTGTTACAAGAAGGCAATAATGTTGTTAGTGTACAGTCACAGATACACAGATAGCAGATGTCTGCCTCTTTTAAAGCCTTAAGTAAAAGATTCACTAAAATCTATTTGTCTGAAATGTCACTCATTTTTATCCAGAATGTTTCCCCATCCCATTTTTAATCTAAAGCACATGTTGGTTTAGTCCAACAAGCAACATTATGCCTTGCTGTGAATAGTATCTACAGTGATGCATCTCTTTTCATTGCCAAAACCAAGCAAAATGCAAACAGCAAAGCAGACAGGTTAAATGATGCAATGTAAATGTAGGTTTGTGTTTGTGCAGCTCCAGTAATGAAGTTGTGATGATTTCCTCCGGCTGTTGCCCCACCTCTTGATCTCATTGCATGGTGAACTTGTTTTTAAAGTGCAAAACCAGCTATTTAGCAGTCTTAACTGTACTGACTGTAAAAAGTTTAAATAATTTAATGCGTAATTCATTTTATACTCCATATGGAGCAATGAAGTGTTATACCTTCTAGTGTGACAAAATGAAGATCTTCAACGTTTGTCGTTAGCAATGTGGGTTTTTTTTTTTATTTACATGAAAAATGGTGCAGTAAATCTTAGGGTATATTAGCACTGTTTCAGGATGTGTTTTCTTTTAACAGTGTGAAAGAAAAGAAGAGTTTATTGAAAGAATAAAACAACTGGATATTGAAACTCAAGCTGCCATTGTGTCACACATTCAAGAAGTGAGACTTTCAATATTGTCTATTCTGACTTTTTATCTCTCCTTTCCTCAACAAGGTTTTTTTTCTTGCTATGAAATCTTAATGCTTGGAATTTCATAATCGATTCATGAACTTTACAAAAAAAAAAGATTTTAATATATTACTGCCATCAAATTATAAGATGAAAATGATAGATGCTGGGAACGTTACTTGGCTCAGTGGTCTTCTGAAGAAATGCAGTGGTAAATGCCTGGCTTGCCAGTTATAGGCTCTGTAGAAGGAATTGTTGTAAGGATAAACATGTAATATTTCCAAAAAGAATGTATGACTTAGGAGCTGCAGTGCCCCTTGTAGCAATGGTGCAGGTGCTTAGTCCCCAGGTCTGGTGGTAGGTGAGACATGGGCTCCCCAACATCTTGCCTCTGAGCTCAGATGGTCTTGAGAAGTGTACTCTGTGGTTGGAATTGGACATAAACTCTCTTTTTAAAGAGAAGTTTGATCCAGCGACAAGTATTCTTGGACTTCTAAGGTTTCTGTAGAAGGAAGGCGTACAGGTAGACATTAGGAGCCAGATTGCTTTGGAGACCCAAAGGAGAGCCATGTGGAAATGGTCCCTGCTGGGAGTTGCCTCGCCAGGAGTGGGCACTGACTGTGGCTGGCTTTCAGTGCTGCAGGTGTAGAAAGCCCAGTATGCTCAGATTTGAGGAACAAATAGTGAAAGTCTAAGAGAGGAACTTTTTTCATAACACTTAAAGAAAATAGTTCTGCTTTTAAAAAAAACTAAAGTTGTGATCAACTAAGCACATGGTAATGAGAAAAGCAGGAACAGTCTTTAACTGACTTGAGAAATTGCCTGACATTTCTGTTACATGATTCAGAGGAAATCAGCTTGGTTAAGATAGCAGTTGAAAGATACACTGCTAGCAGCATCCAGAGGCATTTCTGTTAAAGGCAGGTCCTCCCAGCTGTATCAGCTGCAAATTGCAAATTCATAGAGTCATATAGAATGGTTTGAATTGGAAGGGACCTTAAAGATCATCTAGTTCCAACCCCCCCTGCCATGGGCAGGGACACCTCCCACTAGACCAGGTTGCTCAAAGCTCCATCCACAACTTCTCTGGGCGACCTGTTCCAGTGTCTCACCACCCTCACAGTAAAGAATTTCTTCCTAATATCTCATCTAAATCTCCCCTCTTTCAGTTTAAAACCATTGCCCTTCATCCTATCACTACAATCCCTGATAAAGAGTCCCTTCCCATCTTTCCTGTAGGCCCCCGTTAGGTACTGGAAGGCTGCTATAAGGTCTTCCTGGAGCCTTCTCTTCTCCAAGCTGAACAACCCCAACTCTCTCAGCCTGTCTTCATAGGAGAGGTGGTCCAGCCTTCTGATCATCTTGGTGGCCCTCCTCTGGACCTGCTCCAACAGGTCCATGTCCTTCTTGTGCTGAGGACTGCAAAGCTGGACACAGTACTTAAGGTGGGGTCTCATCAGAGCAGAGTAGAGGGATAGAATCACCTCCCTTTTCACTGAATTTCACTGAATTTCACTGAATTTCTAGAGTTGGAAGGGACCATAGAGATCATCTAGTCCAACTCCCCTGCTGAAGCAGGATTGCCCAGAGCTAGAGCATGTTATTCAGGACTACATCCAGGCGGGTTTTGAAAATCTCCAAAGAAGGGGACTCCACAACCTCCCTGGGCAGCCTGTTCCAGGGTTCCGTCACCCTCACCGTGAAGAAGTTTCTCCTCATATTTGAGT
>NW_015091083.1:1989707-2069018 GCF_001431845.1 Calidris pugnax | reverse complement strand
TTGAGTTCTTTACCCGGCTCCTCTGAAATGCTAAATAAAATTTGTATCTTTTAAATTTTCTTAAATAACAAACATGCTTTTAAAGAAACAATATATTTGTAGCGAACTACAACTATTTGAGTACCTCTGAGCCTCAGAGTTCAATGTATCTAGTGTGTAATAATTATATTTATATACTTTTACATACAAATATAATATCTGATATACGTGTGCCTGCATGTCATACATGTGTGATGGTGAGTTAGTTCTTGCCAAAGCCAGAGCAGCAACAGTTTCTTTGAAAGTCATGTCTCCTCACTCCTTACTGCAAGTGACCCAGGGTACAGTCTGCCAAAGGAGAATTGTTTGATCTCCAGGTCTTCTGTCATGTGTGTTTGTATAATCGGTTCAGTTGTGGCAATGTGTACACACCAGAAAAGTATTGCAGAATTGCCCTGAAGTGTGAAGGGACTGTTGCAAATGAAGTGTGGGAAGATAAATACCTGAGGATCAAGAGAAAAATGCGTATATGACAAATTGGGAGAGGTGAGAAAGAGAATGGACAAGGAGAAAAACATCTGTCTGGCCATGGTGTCTAGGCGAGGACATGTGTCACATCAAAAGTGACCTGGAAGCCAATGAGCTTCCAGAGTTCAGAGTCCAGGGTTTTGGTGAGACAAATCAAAGATGTTAAACCTGAGAATGAAGTTGACTTCTCCTTAGAAACACATTTCTGAAGTGAAAGGTTTTGTTGCTGTGGTTTTTACTTTATTTTTGCATGCCTGTTCTGTCACTGCTTTCACCCCGTGCCAGTGCAAAGGAGAATGTATTTGTTTTTACCAAAGAAGGAAAACTGGATGAGCCCTGTCAGCAGTGATGGGGAATGATACGGTCATCAGCATCTCCAGAGTAAACAAATGGCAGAAAGCTTGGCAATAGACTTTATTTTGCTGCTCTTAGCAGCAGTAGTGTGTGTATGTGAATAAAAAGGATTTATATCAGAAAAAAATATTAACTTACAGATGTTGGATCACTGAAACTCATAGTCTTGGCACTTCTGCAATAAAATCAAGCTGAGGGTAAGGCATCCGTTTCTTCAGCGAGCAGATTAAAGTCTGCAATGCCAGTCTTAATTATCCTGTACAGACTATTGTTATGGGTAAAAGAGAAAAGAGAAATACAAGAGCTGTTGCTTTTCTCAGTCATGTGGGCAATGGACGGAGCCTGGGCTGGTTGCATCAAGAATGCTAGTGAATAGAGATGTTTGGGCCAACAAGGCTGTGTCTTTGCTGGCTAAGTGTCAATGGAAAAGGCTGGCTGGTTTCTTGTCATGACAGCTGGCAGGAGACTCATAACGCAGTAACCACAGCGTTGGTGCGTGGGGAAGCTGCACACTGGAAAGCTGTTCTGTATTTAGCTATAATTTCCCATCATTGACCTGCTGGTTTTTGTCAGCACCGTAGCTCGCTCTTTCTTTAAATACAGTACCTGATGTGTCTCTTGTAGGAAAGATACTAGTAATCCATGTGTTCCTGTCTTACAGCTCCTTTAATTACAACCAGAAATTTTGCTTCACTTTCTGACATCTTTTAAAATGTGGTGGTTTGGTTGGGTTTTTTTGGTTTGGTTGTTTTGGTTTTTTTTAATGTGGTATTTTAATTTTTTTTTATCCGTTGCTGACATATTATTGGGATTATTCAGAACATGGGAAGAGAGGGTAAAGAATGGAAAAATGTAACTTCTGGATGTCTAAAATTGATGGTGTGTGTATAAAAAGTACGAAGTTCATGTTTAGCCATATTATACAATGGCTTTGAGAACCAGTCCCGGTTAGACACTACAGAGGAAGGTGGTGAACAGAGACTTGAGATGTACTTGCTCCATCCAAAGAATGCATTCAAGAAGCAGAGTGTCTGCGGGATAGGAGAAGCTCATCTCAATCTTACCCTTAGGTAGGTGACCAGTGGTAAGATGTGCTGAAGGAAGTGGTTAGAGAAGTGGAGAACTAGAACTTCCTTCAGGAAAAGGAACCTGACTGAGGGCTGACAGGAAGCTCGGGAACAGGGAGGAGAAAACTGAGAAGTTAGTAAAACCAAACCAAAAAGGAATAGGCTATGGTGAGCAATGTGGGTGAGTGATGACCAGATAACTGTCAGGTTGGTGTCTTTGTTACTGGGTGTCCTGCAGAGAGGGGAAAAATAAGTGAAATGAGAAATTGTCTCTGTTAGTGAGAGAGCTACAGGAGGGCTGAAGATTGAACAGAGATGCAAGGACAAAGCAGTCATCAATGTGGGAAGTGGTGCTACTCGCATGAATACAGAGAAGCCCCAGGGAAAGCTGACAGAAGCAAGGAGGCTGGGGGTGACAGCAGTATGGAGAGAAAAGATGATGGAGATGGTTATTTGAGGGAACTACTTAAAAGTAGCAAGAATGGTAGAGGGGAAACCTCTTTCTGTGTGTCAGTGATCCAGTCCAGGACAGAAGGAAGAAGGAGAGTCCTGGAGGGGTCATCTGCAGAGGCAGTGCTGGGCAATGTGGGGAGCACTGTGAGCTGGAGACCGAAGTGCGGGTGGTCTGCAGGGCTGGGGTGGATCTGAGAGACAGTGACGAAGTCCCAGTTTACCTCTTCCCCGTCCTGTAGGTAAGTTATCTGAAAGGTCCCTCTTGACCAGAGGAAGAAAAATTGATCCCATGATCACATTCCTGGAACAAATACAGTATTGCTTTGTACTGTTTGAGCTGGGAAGGCCCCTAATGACTGTATTGACTCTATAGGTCCAAGACTAGAGAGCTGTTAGATCATTTCATGTGATTCACTGTGTAACAATTTCAGTGACTTACTCCTTGTGACAAGCCCCCATGTTTCATTATGCATGTGGGCTGTCTGTTCACCAGTTCTATCTACAAATTTTACTCTTTCCTTCTGAAACACAGCCAACAGTGCTGTTACATGTATTAAATTATAAACTGAACAGCTCTAAAGCTAAGACTGCTGTTCTTGCTATTTGGCTGCCGTTTGGCATTCAACAGTTGGGAATATCAAGGGCTTCTGCAGCTCTGCTTTGAACATGAGACTATTGGAAAAACAGAGCTGCCACCACTAAAAATGCAGTAGCAGTTGGGCTTTTGCATAGGAGATGGCACGTCTGCTTTCCTTTCTTTCATGTCCTCTAAGTCATTTTGTTCCATGGCAATTTTGCCTACTTCAGTTCGTTTGACCATGGGCGTAAAGGTTGCAAAAATATTTGTAAGAAGATTAAGGTTTTGACTGTTTTCTAGAATACAGGCAGCTGAAAATAAACTTGAAAGTTTAATTAAAGGATTTAGAAAGTTTTCCCAGGAATCTGACTTGCAGAATGATACAGCTGACGTAACAGGATTTATTCTCTTTGCTGCACTGTACAGTAGAGAGCTACTACCATTACATTTCTTCTGTTTTTATCTTCTTCCATGTTTTTTCTTGCTGAATAGCTTTTTCAATTCATTACTGCACCAGAAATTCCCCTGTGCTCAATATGAGAATCATCGGCATATTTATCATCTATACTCATCACTGTAATCACCTTTTAAAATTACCTCTGATTGTAGCATGCCTTATAAATGGCCACTCATTCATGTGCCCACTGGTCCTAAGCCTCTATTTAGAGGTGTCGTTTAATTTCTTAGTTTCTAAGTATGCTTAGTTTAACGCAGCTAGTGAGTGTACTTCAAAACTGATGGGAATCAATCCTTTGAAACAGTCATAGTTAATTGGTTTGTGTATAATTTTAACTTTTTTCAGAGCGTGAATGGAAATGAAGTTTTATTTGCCTGAAGTAGTCTCATTTCTGTCTCTTAAAAAACTTTGCTGCTTAGATCACCTTTTCAAATTACATGTTAAGTCTATGAGTGAGAGAGCCTGAAGTCCTTGCTAGTAAGTGTTATAGAAACTGTTTTTCATTACAATTGTAAAAAATGTCTACTCTCATTGAGGTATTTTTTCATGTCTGGTTTCCTTCCTCACTTTGTTTCACAATCCTCCAGAGGCATAAAGGTTCATAAAACATAAAATTAATAACAAAACACTGCCTCAATAGTGTAAATTTAGCATTCAGGCTTTTCTCACTCAGGATGTTGCTACAGTTGGGGAAAAATGGCACTTGTGTGTTTCACCCCTTCCCATCCTCTCCAGACATCCACCGCCCGTGTGTAGCACTACATGCACTGGCGCTCCCTCTCCTGTGCTGGGGGAACGACAAAGTAGAAATGTGCAGAAAGAAGCATCACAAGCTCAAGATGTCACGTGCTTGGGCTCTCTCATTTCCATTTTCTCTACCATTTTTCCTCCTCCCCTCATTTTTATTTTTATTATCAGCTGTATTCTCTCTGTACCTTGATCCTCCTTTTTGTTGTTGTTGTTGTGTCTCCTAATCCCTCTTCTCCCTGAGTCCTGCCATCTGTTTCCCACCCTCCATCCCCTGTGAGAGCAGAGGGGACTCCTGGCTCTGGCACAGGGAGGCTCCCAGGATGCACAGGTGGTGCTCGGGTTTTCCCTCCCTTTATTTTCCAGAAAACCCGCTGTCCCTCTCTCACGGTTGGGAGCAGATGGTCTTTCTGCAAATCCCCCAGGTGGCTGGCTCCCTTGCAGGCACAAACACGTGGCCTGAGAGCAGCTGCCCTGGAATTTTCAAAAAGGTGTAAAAGAAAAGAGGGGGGTTTTGAATTAACACCTTTCTGTTTAAGTGCTGTCCATTCATTTCAGCTTGTGGGTCCTTTGTCTTCCAGGAGCTGCCCCAGACCTAAGTGTTTGCATCCTGGGTTGTGGGAGGACACTGTCTTACTAAGGTCAGCTAATAGGCCTGGGTGGACCCAGCAGACTTTCTTCCCAGCCGTCTAGGAAGGACTTGTGTCATCCCAATGAGCCAGCATAGGGAAGCCTGCACATTCCTGCTTATGCAGTTGCACAAGGAAATTTACTACCTTATTAAATTAGCACAAATCAAGCCTTTTGAAAAACACGGCAGAGTCATTCACTGCCGAGGACGCACGACTGAATTGGGGATAAAGATGGCTTGCTCTTGCTCAACATGCATTACAGGATAAATGCACTGTCCTGAGTGCAGGACTTGGCTGCTGCGTTATGTGATAATACTTCATGTGCTTCTGAGTCTCTTAGTAACCTTGAGCACTCCACTTAAGTGTGTGGTATCTCAGCTCTCTTGTGGGTGAGATAAAAGTGGAGATGGGTAATTAATCCCCTCCTGGCTCATTCTGAGGTTTAATAGAAAACTCTTTCTAAAGCACTAGGTGATAGAGAGGGTTTTTTCATACTCATACCATATTTCTTCTAAATATCTCCTATTAGTAATGTTATTCTACACATCTCCTGTAAATAATGTTATTCTACAAGGCTTTAAAATGTTACTCAAACCTATCTTGAGTATGAGTGATCTCAGAGTGCCTTAATGCCAACAGTCTCTACCCCATGGGAAACAACTTCTGAATGAAAGCCCAAGGAGTTGAGCTCTTTAAAGCCACACAAGATCTTCTGAAACACTTGTGTGGCTGGCAGAGTAGATCTGCTAAGTGGGCTTTTCAACCTTTAAGTGTTTCTAGTGGGTAGTACAATCTCATTTTCATTACATGTGCATAGCATGTCTACAAGCATAAAATAATTTCTTTTAAAAGACATATTGAAGAAATCCTGACAGCTAAGTGTTCTGTGAAAGCTGCCAGTGGAGAGAGCAGACTGCCAGTTGTTACCTTTAAAACAGTAGCAAACTAATAATCTTGTGACTACCTCAAGTCTTCTAATTTCTCACTCCTTTCTATAAACTCTGGCTTGGCCTTCCCTGTCAAAGGGCCTTGCGGTGTCTGCCTGATGGGAGGGCCCGACTGGGGACAAGGTCTCAGAATGGCATTTGCAGGCAAGGCCAGTCCCTGGTGGGAGAACTTCACCCAAGGGTACTGAGGGAGCTGGTGGAAGTGCTCACCAAGCCACTTCACATAATTTATCAGCAGTCCTGGCTCACTCAAGAGGTCCCAGCTGACTGGAGATTAGCAAATGTGACACCTGTCTACAAGAAGGGCCTGAAGGAGGATCCGACCTCAGTGCAGGGGAAGGTTATGGTGGAGATCATTTTGAGGGCCATCACTCAGCACGTGCAGGGCAACCAGGTGATCAGGCCTAGTCGGCATGGGTTTATAGCTGCTTGACCAACCTGATCTCCTTCTATGACAAGGTGACTCAGTGGATGAGGGAAAGGCTGTGGATATTGTCTGCCTAGACTTCAGTAAAGTGTTGGATACCATTTCCCACAGCATTATCCTAGAGGAACTGGCTGCTCATGGTGTGGATGGCAGTATGCTTCGCTGGGTCAAAAACTGGCTGGAGGGCAGGGCCCAGAAAGTGGTGGTGAATGGAGTTAAATCCAGTTGGAGGCCAGTCATAAGTAGTGTTCCCCAGGGCTTGGTATTTGGGCCTATTCTTTTTATTATCTCAGTCAACAATCTGGATGAAGGGACCGAGTGGACCCTTGATGACTTCACAGATGGCACCAAGTTGGGCAGGAGTGTTGATCTGCTTGAAGGTAGAAAGGCTCTACAGAGGGATCTGGACAGGCTGGATTGATGGGCCAAGGCCAATTGTATGAGGTTCAACAAGGCCAAGTGCCAGGTCCTGCACTTGGGTGACTTGTAGGTGGGTGTTGGTCTCTTCTCCCAAGTAACAAGTGATAGGTCAAGAGAAAAGGCCTTGTGTTTCACGAGGGGAGGTTTAGGATGGATATTAGGAAAAACTTCTTCACTGAAAGGGTTGTCAAGCATTCAAACATGCTGCCCAGGAAAGTGGTTGAGCCACCAACCCTGGAGGTATTTAAAAAATGTATAGATGAGGTGCTTGGAGACATGCTTGGCAGTGGTAGGTTAATGGTTGGACTTGATGATCTCGAAGGTCCCTTCCAGCCTAAATGATTCTATGATTCTAAAATCAGGAAATCAGAAAACAAGTTGTTTCCTAAGCTGCCTGCCCATGGCCACGCTGGCTTGCATGGTTCTCAGAGTGGAATTAACCCCCGTGGTAATTTAGGTCAGTGAGCCTTGGTGCATCTGCAGGGATGTGACAGCTTAATTGATGAGTCAGTTTAATTCCAGTTCCCCAGCCCTGGGTCCTGCACATGCCTCTAACTTGCTGCCAGCGAAGCCTTGCTGCAAGGGGCTGGTGTTGGTGGAGGAACACAGTTAACGCTCAGAATTTTTTTTCTATTTAGTGACAGGAGGAATTAACACCAAAGAAAAGCAGGGTATAAAATGAAAGCATTAATCCCCCAGCTATACGCTCTGTGTCAGGAAGCATGCAGATGTACAGGGATGAGAGGAACTCTACGTGGTCTGTTTCTCTCTCCTCTTCTTCCCCCAGTGTGCATGAGGACAGGCTTTTCCTGAACCTAACTCCCTAATGATTTTTTACTTCCCCATTGAAGCTCTTCACCTTCCATCTCCCTTTATCTATCTTTGATATACATCATTTTTTTTGCCACCCAACAATCCCCACATAATTTCCTTGAAACAAGACCTGGAGCTGGCTCCAAGCCACACAGGTTCCCCTGGTGCAGCTTGCTTTCTCCTAACCTTCGGAGGTGGCCGGTGGGGTTTGTTGGTTGCGGCAGAATTCCCAGCAGTAACAACCTGCCGGTGCCTCCTCCCCACCACGGCTCCCCGAGCATATGGGGAGCTGCACAGTCTCCCTTCTACATCACTCGGTTTTTATCCCTCTTAGCACATGGGGTTTGCGCTTCAAAGTGTGAGCAGGCTTTGATGCAGAACAGAGGCAGAACTTATTTGCTAAAAAATCTCTTGGAGACACTTTATATGCACAGAATGGCATTCAACTTTGTGAAGTCTGGGTGGCAACTGCTTTCAGAGAGAGAATTTAGGACAGGCGCTTTCTTTGAGAGTAACCCTCCTTCGCTTACGCCCAGGGTGTTTTTGTTTCGTTTTGGTGGGTTTTTTTTTGTTTTTTTTTTTGAGGGGGTGAAGAAGTGGTAGTGTTTTGGTTGGGCTTTATTGCACCTTTGTTAAACAAGACAAAGTGATAAGCATTGGGCATGTGTGTTGAACTATTTTAAGGGTATCCCCCCTGTCGTTCACATTGGTCAGAAAAGCCTCAGAAAATGTAGGTGATGATAGCACATCGAGGAAAAAATGTCTTGCTGGATTTGAGATTTTAAACTAATGTGTAAGAACTGTGTTGTTACATCAAAAGTATGGTAACGTTACAGTGGGCACATATATATTCTTCAGGCACTTGTTCAGAGGTCCTGTTTCTCTTTTCATGCAGATATTTTGGAAAAGATCACTTGCAAGTACTAAACTTGTTGTACATATGTACTGATTCCCTTTTTTTCCTCTCTAGGTAAAAGTATGGATGAAATTAAGAAGCTGCTGTTGTTGGTTCTGGGATGTGCTGTACAGGTGAACATTAATTAAAGGCTTGAAAAATAAGATCTTTTTTTTTTTTTTGAATCTGTTACTTTTTTTCTGAACTGAGAAAACCCACCCAGAGATCAGTGCTGTATGAACAAATCTCCAGCTCAAGACAGCTTGGGAGCTGAAATTGTGAGAAGGCACAATAGGTGAATGAAAGAAATGCAGGGGAAAGGAAGCACAGCTTGTGATAGTGGTAGCCTCAATTTGTTGGCAATGCTTAATCAGCCACAGGATGTGTTCTCTTGCAGCTAAGTAGTCCACTTTGATAACAAAGTGGGAAGCGATAAGCTTTGAACAGTGTTCTTAAGATTTTTGTTTGTTTATTTTCTTACTATTTTAAAATACAGATTGTAGTGCCAAACAAATAGATAAGTTAACAGTCTAAATATTTGTTTAATGAATTCTGAATTTATTTGCATAATCTTGTGATTGAACATTACATGTAGAAAATCCGAAATGAATAGATACTTTGTATATTCATGTGGGGATTTTTATGTGGCACTTGTTAAAATAACTAGACAGGCAATGTATATGGGAAACTCCCCAGAAATGCACGACAGTTACCAGATAAAGAAATCAGTGTTCTGCTCACCAAACCTCCATGGTGGTAAACAATAGACACGTTGGAGGCTAGCCTTTGCTTATAATTGATCGTTTGTAGGTCTGCCTAGTGTTTTTGTCTTGCCTTAGGACACTTACCCAGCTCAGCTATGTCAAGTCAATTATGTCAGGGTGAAGCTGTCTACATATGGCTGCTCTGAACTATCTCAGCGTTGCATTGCAGCACAAAGAATGAAGGTCTGATTTGGCAAGCTGCTGTGCATCCTCATTCCCCATTTATGGGTCTGAGGTTCTTCCCAGTGAAAGAAATGGCTGAGACTCAGAACCAGGCCCCAAAAGGACACTAAAAATGAGTTTAAAAAAGCTTTAAGTAATGCAGAGTTGTTACAAGAAGGCAATAATGTTGTTAGTGTACAGTCACAGATACACAGATAGCAGATGTCTGCCTCTTTTAAAGCCTTAAGTAAAAGATTCACTAAAATCTATTTGTCTGAAATGTCACTCATTTTTATCCAGAATGTTTCCCCATCCCATTTTTAATCTAAAGCACATGTTGGTTTAGTCCAACAAGCAACATTATGCCTTGCTGTGAATAGTATCTACAGTGATGCATCTCTTTTCATTGCCAAAACCAAGCAAAATGCAAACAGCAAAGCAGACAGGTTAAATGATGCAATGTAAATGTAGGTTTGTGTTTGTGCAGCTCCAGTAATGAAGTTGTGATGATTTCCTCCGGCTGTTGCCCCACCTCTTGATCTCATTGCATGGTGAACTTGTTTTTAAAGTGCAAAACCAGCTATTTAGCAGTCTTAACTGTACTGACTGTAAAAAGTTTAAATAATTTAATGCGTAATTCATTTTATACTCCATATGGAGCAATGAAGTGTTATACCTTCTAGTGTGACAAAATGAAGATCTTCAACGTTTGTCGTTAGCAATGTGGGTTTTTTTTTTTATTTACATGAAAAATGGTGCAGTAAATCTTAGGGTATATTAGCACTGTTTCAGGATGTGTTTTCTTTTAACAGTGTGAAAGAAAAGAAGAGTTTATTGAAAGAATAAAACAACTGGATATTGAAACTCAAGCTGCCATTGTGTCACACATTCAAGAAGTGAGACTTTCAATATTGTCTATTCTGACTTTTTATCTCTCCTTTCCTCAACAAGGTTTTTTTTTCTTGCTATGAAATCTTAATGCTTGGAATTTCATAATCGATTCATGAACTTTACAAAAAAAAAAGATTTTAATATATTACTGCCATCAAATTATAAGATGAAAATGATAGATGCTGGGAACGTTACTTGGCTCAGTGGTCTTCTGAAGAAATGCAGTGGTAAATGCCTGGCTTGCCAGTTATAGGCTCTGTAGAAGGAATTGTTGTAAGGATAAACATGTAATATTTCCAAAAAGAATGTATGACTTAGGAGCTGCAGTGCCCCTTGTAGCAATGGTGCAGGTGCTTAGTCCCCAGGTCTGGTGGTAGGTGAGACATGGGCTCCCCAACATCTTGCCTCTGAGCTCAGATGGTCTTGAGAAGTGTACTCTGTGGTTGGAATTGGACATAAACTCTCTTTTTAAAGAGAAGTTTGATCCAGCGACAAGTATTCTTGGACTTCTAAGGTTTCTGTAGAAGGAAGGCGTACAGGTAGACATTAGGAGCCAGATTGCTTTGGAGACCCAAAGGAGAGCCATGTGGAAATGGTCCCTGCTGGGAGTTGCCTCGCCAGGAGTGGGCACTGACTGTGGCTGGCTTTCAGTGCTGCAGGTGTAGAAAGCCCAGTATGCTCAGATTTGAGGAACAAATAGTGAAAGTCTAAGAGAGGAACTTTTTTCATAACACTTAAAGAAAATAGTTCTGCTTTTAAAAAAAACTAAAGTTGTGATCAACTAAGCACATGGTAATGAGAAAAGCAGGAACAGTCTTTAACTGACTTGAGAAATTGCCTGACATTTCTGTTACATGATTCAGAGGAAATCAGCTTGGTTAAGATAGCAGTTGAAAGATACACTGCTAGCAGCATCCAGAGGCATTTCTGTTAAAGGCAGGTCCTCCCAGCTGTATCAGCTGCAAATTGCAAATTCATAGAGTCATATAGAATGGTTTGAATTGGAAGGGACCTTAAAGATCATCTAGTTCCAACCCCCCCTGCCATGGGCAGGGACACCTCCCACTAGACCAGGTTGCTCAAAGCTCCATCCACAACTTCTCTGGGCGACCTGTTCCAGTGTCTCACCACCCTCACAGTAAAGAATTTCTTCCTAATATCTCATCTAAATCTCCCCTCTTTCAGTTTAAAACCATTGCCCTTCATCCTATCACTACAATCCCTGATAAAGAGTCCCTTCCCATCTTTCCTGTAGGCCCCCGTTAGGTACTGGAAGGCTGCTATAAGGTCTTCCTGGAGCCTTCTCTTCTCCAAGCTGAACAACCCCAACTCTCTCAGCCTGTCTTCATAGGAGAGGTGGTCCAGCCTTCTGATCATCTTGGTGGCCCTCCTCTGGACCTGCTCCAACAGGTCCATGTCCTTCTTGTGCTGAGGACTGCAAAGCTGGACACAGTACTTACTTGAACCTGCTCCATTAATAATTACCCTTTAATTATAATTAAACCTTTGGGTCCTGTCACACACCCTTGACCTGCTGGCCACACTTCTTTTGATGC
The DNA here is from genome assembly GCF_001431845.1 of Calidris pugnax. Taxonomy (NCBI): domain Eukaryota; kingdom Metazoa; phylum Chordata; class Aves; order Charadriiformes; family Scolopacidae; genus Calidris; species Calidris pugnax. The sequence continues at coordinate 2,057,349 of NW_015091083.1, read as the reverse complement.
AGCCCAGGATGCAGCTGGCTTTCTGGGCTGTGAGCACACATTGCCAGCTCAAATTCATTGAAAGCAGGGCTGCTTCTCAGTGAGACAACAGCTTGACTGTGCAGTGTCAGGGAGGATTTAAGTCCCTCAAATCCCTGTGGTGACCACCTCAGTGCTTGCAGTAAGAGAATTTCATTCTTCTAATATGCAAGTACACATGCTGTTGATATATGTATCTGATCACTTTTAAAAATCAACCTTAATAATTATTAAAAAGAAATCTAAATACCAGAAATTTCTGGGTAGTGTTACAGTTAAGGTAGTTGCGTTTCTTATTTACAGCCTGCTTTTGGTGAAATGGGGTATGTTTTTCAATTGATCAGTAGAAGAACTTGGGAGCAGCAGCATGTACAGCAGACAAATTTACAAATCAATCAGTGGAAAGATATTTCTTTTGTTCCTGTTCCTAGGTGACTCACAATCAGGAGAATGTCTTCGACTTGCAGTGGCTGGAGCTCCCAGATATGGCCCCAGAAGAACTAGAGTCTCTCTCCAGGAATATGGTTTTCCACCTCAAGAGGCTCATTGATGAGAGAGATGAATGCACAGAAGTAAGATGACTTACCTCTCCCATATAGAGCTTATGTGAAGCTTCAGATGCAGGCTCCGTTCCTTCTCTTGTGTCTTGTTTGTGCACTGGGTTTCTATTTCTTCTGCACCTTTCTACTACACCTCTGAAAATCGGTGGAAAGATTTTTGACTTTTCCATTGATTCTCGTGTAAACACTAAGGCATGGTGAAATGATTGGTGAAGAGGGGCAGAGTGATTTGTCTTGAAATTTTTGTCTCTGTGTGTCTGCTCAGTCATTCGTCTTTAAGTGACTGCTTGCCTTTCTCTCCATTGGTATCTACCATCATGGGTTCCAGTGTCTTCTCTAGTTTGTTTTTTTTTTTCTGTGTGAAGATGGCCCTCTCTGTTGCTGACTCATCACTTCCTTCAGATACCTGGAGGAGGCTTCTCCCTTTCTTTAACCTGTTAATTTTATGTCATGCTTTTTACTGTGATTGTTGTCTTAGTTAAAACTCTTAGTTGTTACAGGTTTTTATGAATTCTCCAAGCAAAAAAGACTGCTTATTTTTAGCAGGGGAAAGTTTTGGTGGTCTGAGCACAGTGGAGATTCCTTTCTTCTTCTGTGTAACCTTCCCTCCTGGCTATCACTTGAATTCTTTATAATGCCAGGCTAATAATTTTCTATGCTTATAAATAACTTTTAGGTACTTGAAAAATAATGTATAATTATACTGTTTATCTCTTGACACTACATAGTTCTCTGTACTTCCAGGTCATTGTAGATCTCACTCAAGAGAGAGATTATCTGCAGTCTCAGCAACCACCAAGTCCTCTGAAAGCACCAAGTCCAGATTCTTCACCAAACCCAGCCAACCCTCTTTCTAATGAAGACAAGCAGCACCTTGCAGTTGAGCTGGCAGACACAAAGGCTAAACTGAGAAGAATCAGACAGGACCTGTGAGTCACAAGTGATTTGTGCTTCTATAAGTCTATATTAAGTTTTGTGCATCCTGTCAGCTTCTGTACGCTGGACTCCATGGGAGCGGTTGGAGTCACATCTTTCAAATTTTTTATTCATAGCAGTAAGAAACTGCTGGGTGTTCCATCTATCTTCTTTCTTAACTGGTCTTTAAACACAGTGATGACTGCTTCCATTTTTCTTTTTGTGTCTCATCTCTCTGCTGCTTTTCAAAATGCCAACTTCTGGCTGTCCTTTTTAATTATTAGTGGGAAGTCTAGAGGCCAGTTTAAGCTAGCTATGAAAACAGTAGCATCAATGAGATTTAAACAGAGGTACTTAGTATAAGAATAGTTGCAAACTCAGATCCGTAATACACGTATGGTATCATGAGGGAAAAAACCCTTGCTTTTATGAAGCTGTCGAGATGAAGAGGCTCTATGTTCAGAATGTGCTAGGATATTTGTGTCTTCGTTTCAAGATTTTCAGCAGTGTCCATATAATCAACATAGTTTAGGGGGAAAATAGAAAAATCTTAGTAAGAATTTTTTTATCTTTTTCAGGGAAGAGAAGTCTGAGCAGCTTGTAGATTGTAAACATGAAGTTGAGCAGCTCACCCTAGAGCTGCAAAAAATAAAACAAGAGGTAAGATGGGCTCTTTTTATTGTGAAAGTTTTCCCTATTTAAAAAAGCCTGTTTCAGTGTGAGGCTAAAAATACTACTACTATGCCTATTTTTTAGTGAAGAGATCAAGTTACTCCAGCAAGCTTTTTTTCTTATTATGGCTATGGCATAGCAATGCTGTGCTTTCCACTTTACTGGTGAGAGCAGTTTCATCTTCTCTTCAGCTTGCAAGTAGCCCAGTAATGCCTGAAGCTTATGCAGCACCGGGCATTAGAAATGGCAGAGTCCCAACAGGCTGAAGAACCTCTCTGTCTTGTAGAGAGTTTACTGTCTAATGGGAGAATTCTCTTACTCCTGAACCCGGGGAATGCTATTTACCTACACTTAAAATAAGCAAGTAAATAAATAAAAATGAAGTTTAAAGAACATGCTTGTCCTGGCTTGAGGGACACAGAACTAACTTTTCTTCTAATGCTGGGAAAAAACTGCACTTTTAGAAGACTCTGGTGTCTGAATGAATGAAAATATTTACTTTATAGCCAGCTAGGCTATGCGGAATTCAAGGTCTTAGTGTTTTTGAGCCTTGCCAGGTGCAGGGACAAGGAGTAGCAAGGCCTGGGCATTTGACCCAGGGTGGCCAACAGGATTATTTCATACCATGAATGTCACATTCAATATAAATTAGAAAAGTTTGCTGAGGAGTTCTCTCTCTCTTGATGATGGTGGTCCAGAGAACTCCTTGCCCTGGTGCCAGACCCCTGAGCCCTTCCCTTCCTCCTGAAACCACAGTGCTTGTAGTGTCCAACATTTGCTGTCCCTGCCGGGAGCGCACAGCTCCCTGCTGATAGGGTTGGCTGAGTATATCTTATATCAGTATCGGGATTAATATTGGTTCTTTAGTATTATTGTTAATTATTTAGTCTTATCCTATTAAATCTATTTGTATTTCAACCCTTGTGTTTCTTTGTGTTCCCTGATTCCCCTTTCAAGAGGGAGAGTGGTCATCAGGTGATAGAATAATTGTCTAAATGACAATAAATCATTTTGGGTTTTCTCAAACCATAACAACGCTTTAAAGTACTAAGATTTTTCTCTCCCTGCTTATTCCTCATTTCTCACAGAATATCCACCTGGCCTCAGATGCTCGCTCTGCCCGAGCGTACAGAGATGAGCTTGACTCTCTGAGAGAGAAGGCAAACCGCGTGGAGAGACTTGAGATGGAACTTGTTCGGTGCAAAGAGAAACTTCATGATGTGGATTTTTACAAAGCTCGCATGGAGGCAAGTGAAAATTGGGATAAAGATTTGCCGAGTCGTCCTTAACGTTTGGCTTTTGTTGTGTTACCGGTTCATGTGCCCTTTGTCATTGAGCTGACTAGCAAAACATCAGAGCAAGTGGAAATTTTGTAACACACGTCACAGTTACTGACTTAGCAACCTTGAAACTTCTTTCAGTGGCAGGAAGGGCTTGGTGCACACAAAAAATAAATACCCATTAGTTTTAATAAACTCTTCTTAGTAAGCAGGACAGACCTCTTCTGGATGCTGCTGCTTTCTAGATCTTTAGTCTAGCCTTGAAAATTTACTCTTAGGTAAAATGCCTGTGTTAGTTGTTCCTTTGACCAACATTTTAAATGTCATGCATAAATCACCTAAATGAATGTCTGAGTGTTTTTCCTTAGGGTTTTATGGCAGGTGCAACTGTTGTTAAAATGGCTGGGCATTTTTAAGCATGACCTCAGATGACAAATTCTAGCCACCCCTTTTTGCAACTGTTGCTTGTAGTAGAAAGGAGAGAAAATTTGGATCTTCCCTGAGCCCAGCATGTCAATGAGAAATGTAGAGCTTTGTTCCAGTTGTCATGCCAGCTACTCAGCTTAGTCACCTGCAGCTGTGCCCATCCTGGAATTCTTAACTTAGGTTGGAAAGGACCTTGGGGACCATCTAGACAAACTCCTCTTTCACAGCATGGTTGACCATAATTTAGGTCAAACTGCTCTTATTTTCTCTCTTTTCAGTGCTTTGAGCCATTTTCACCTAAACTGTCAGTAATCCACATACGTAACACTTCAGCCAAGGTCAAATGAATATCCAGACTTGCTGAACACATGGAGGTTCAGTAACTGACAATCTCACTATAATTAGATAAATCCCAGTTCTGAGGTAGAGTGATGTTGAAGCTCACATTTGCCAGGCCTCTGGCTGAGAACACAGACCTTATTTCTGCTCTATAAACTCTACTTTGTACGTTATTTTTTTTTCCTCTCTCTAACCTAAGGGGCTAGCTAGCTGCTGCTTCTTATGAATAGGTTCACCAAAGTGGATAGTTATGAAATGTAGTAATAGACTATGAAAGCCTGTCTTCCCTCTCAGTAATTCCCAGTTTACACTGGGAAGTTTGAAGCTCTGGCTCTCTCTGGTTTCCTCCCTCAAGCTGACAAATCAGCCACGCATTAACCTGGCACACTGGCTATCAGCGTGGCAACCTGGCATTTCCCTTTTGGCTGTGCACTGGAGTTGTTTAACTTCTACTTGCTGCTCAGGTAATTTAGGCGGAGGTAGGAGGGTAGTTTTTTAGTCTTGTCTTCATCTGAGATCAAGGGAGTAGCTGTTTCTGTTCTTGAGTTCTCAGCCTCCTTTCTTGTCCTAGAGCCAGCAGCTTCCTGCTCCGCTGTCTGCATGCTAATATTGCTTAACACATCCATCAGTAAAGAGCCCCCCACTTGAGTTTCAAATTTGTTCCAAGTTTTCTCACTCCCTCTTCCACTCCGTCAATTTTTGGTGAAAGCATTGAACGTCAGAGATGAGTGCTGGCTCTCCAAGGATACCTCCCTGCAATGCAGTAATGGGAAAAAGAATATTTCCCATGCATATGACCCTTTTCTAATTCCAGGCCAACAACAAAAGTTATTGCTGCTGTAGGGGCTGAGCTCTTCTAATATGTGGCAGGATTGCACAGCTGTCTGCAGGCTGCTCTGTGGTCTAGGATACCCAGAGAGCTTCACATTCTCACCACTCCCTCTCCCATCATTGATCAAGTCTTGGCACAGCCATGGGCTGCCAGTATTGAGAAGTGGCAGCATCAGGCAAACTCCACTGGTTTCATGCTGATACATTCAGAGGATTCCACAGGGCACTAATCTGTCCTTTTTGTTTATGGTCATGGAGTAGCACAAAGGCTGCGCACATTAGCCAGTATCCAATTTTCCATGATCCCTCCATTTTCTGTCTTACCTGCCTCAAGTACTCCACCCCTCCAAAAGAAGGATTAATGGCTGGAGTCAGTGTCTGCTTAGATTCCTCCCACTCCCTCAAAAACTTTTTGGTTTACAATTCCAAGTTGCAGGCTTTGTGCAGGGATGTAATGTAGCAGAGATTTTTACCACTAGACAATACGGTGCTGATTCATCTCATGGCATTTACTGGTTGTGTCTGGCTTCCTAAGCTCTAAGTCTTAAGACCCAAACAAATCCTACAGAGGCCCAGCATTGAAAATGTAGGTGCGTAAAGTACAGCATAAGCCACTTTTCTATGGTAATGTGATACCTTAAGGCTCATAGGGTGTTGACAGCTGTTAATAAGCAGTGCCAAATTGGCAAGTAAGAAGAAAAAGTGGCTTTACCTTTATGCTTCAATGCAGAAAGCTATTAAATGAGCACTTTAAAATCTCTTCCTTCTTGTAGTTCACATACGCATTTGGTGGTTCAAGCAAAAAGTATGGAATGTGCTCTGTGGATGGTACTGTGACAAGCTTTAGGAATTGCAAGCTAGCTTACAAGTTTCTGAAAGTACATAATACAAATAAGCAGTGGTGGCAGGAAGGGATTTAAGGAGCTATTGCAGAAGGAGTGCAAAAGGAGCAAGTCTGTCTGTGTGAACATAGCACGTTTAGGCATACGTGTTGTTTTCCTTCTCTGTATATCTTGACAAAGTTGTTCAGAAATGGCATTTTAATTTGACCATCATTCAAGGAACATGGAGATAAATATGTTCTGGAGACCTTCCTGCTGGGGTGGCTTAATGAGGTCATAACTGTGAATGTGGAGGAGCAGGCTTAATGCAGGGCTTCCTCCAAGGAGGTGTTTGTCTCCAATGCAAAGCTTCCCTCCGGCATTCCTCTCCATTGAACCTTGTGGTGCTCCAGGAGATCAGATTATTTTCTGAGGCCAGGGAGTCTGCCTTGCCCATTCTTCGTCCTTCTCACCGCGATCACATTTCCTTGCGGGAGGAATTTCTGTGAATGTTAGGGAAAAAAAAGCAAAAGCATCTCTTCTACATTTTCATACAGCTGTCTGAGGCAACGTTTGATTGTCACAAGATGTTAACTGTGTCGTGGCTCAGTAGGGGCACCTTCTGAACTGCCAGAAGGGAGGGGTTTGAACTCTGTTTAATAACTAGGTCTGGAAGCATGTGCGAATTCTCTAGTTTCAGATTTAAAAAATCTGATTGCTACTTTAGTTTCTGAAAATGTTTTCCAGTAGCAACACACCCTGATTGTGCAACCACTTAACCCTCAGAGTTAATTGTAACCATATGAGTACACAATATACATTCTTAAAGCTATTTCAAGGCACAGTGATACAGGATCAAACCACAATATGTGATTTATTTTAGAAATTCCAAAAGCAGAATTATGTATGATGCATATTAAGCCATCACAATTTAAATGATATAAACCAAAGGGTTTTTTAATCCCTTGCCTAATAAATTCAGTATATTTAAAAAAAATAAATCTGCAGCCAACTATTTAAGATGTTGATTTAAAAATAAACTCTTAGTTACAAAATAATATTGGTGGGTTTGTTAATTAAAGAAAAAATAAACATTAATTCCACTGGAAGCACCACCACCCCATGACCACTACCTGCTGATTGTCTAACAAGTGTGATTTTCACTGAATTTCACTGAATTTCTAGAGTTGGAAGGGACCATAGAGATCATCTAGTCCAACTCCCCTGCTGAAGCAGGATTGCCCAGAGCTAGAGCATGTTACTCAGGACTGCATCCAGGCGGGTTTTGAAAATCTCCAAAGAAGGGGACTCCACAACCTCCCTGGGCAGCCTGTTCCAGGGTTCCGTCACCCTCACCGTGAAGAAGTTTCTCCTCATATTTGAGTGGAACCTCTTATGTTCCAACTTGTGCCCGTTGCCCCTCGTCCTCTCAGTGGGAACCACTGAAAAGAGTCTGGCTCCCTCCTCCTTCAACCCTCCCTTGAGATACTTGTAGGCGTTGATAAGGTCTCCCCTCAGCCTTCTCTTCTCCAGACTAAAGAGTCCCAGCTCTCTCAGTCTCTCCTCATAAGGGAGATGCTCCAATCCTTGAATCATCTTTGTAGCCCTACGCTGGACTCTTTCTAGTAGTTCCCTGTCCCTCTTGAACTGGGGAGCCCAGAACTGGACACAGTACTCCAGTTGTGGCCTCACCAGTGCAGAGTAGAGGGGGAGAATGACTTCCCTTGACCTGCTGGCTACACTCTTCCCTATACAACCCAAGATACCATTGGCCTTCCTGGCCGCAAGAGCACACTGTTTACTCATTGTCATTTTACTGTCCACCAGGACCCCTAGATCTTTCTCTTCAGTAGTTGCCTCTAGCGGGTCCACCCCTAACCTATACTGGTACCTGACATTTTTCTTCCCCAGGTGCAGGACCCTACACTTTTCCCTGTTGAACCTCATGAGGTTCTTCTTTGCCCAGCCCTCCAGCCTGTCCAAGTCTCGCTGGATGGCAGCACAGCCCTCCGGGGTGTCAGCCACTCCTCCCAGTTTGGTATCATCAGCAAACTTGCTGAGGATACACTCTGTCCCCTCGTCCAGGTCACTGATGAATATATTAAACAGCACGGGTCCAAGTATTGACCCCTGGGGGACTCCACTGGTTACAGGCTTCCAACTTGAACCTGCTCCATTAATAATTACCCTTTGGGTCCTGTCACACAGCCAGTTCTCAATCCACCTCACTGTCCCCTCATCCAGCCCATACTGCCTCAGTTTCCCAATGAGGATGTTATGGGAGACAGTGTCAAAAGCCTTGCTGAAGTCAAGGTAGATGACATCTGCTGCCCTCCCCTCATCCAACCAACCGGTCATGGCATCATAGAAGGCTATCAGATTGGTCATACATGATTTACCCTTGGTAAACCCGTGTTGCCCACTTCCAATAACCCCCCACTCTTCAACTTGTTTGGAGATGACATCTAGCATGAGTCTCTCCATCACCTTCCCAGGGACAGAGGTGAGACTAACTGGTCTGTAATTCCCAGGGTCCTCCTTCTTGCCCTTTTTGAAGACTGGAGTGATGTTGGTCTTCCTCCAGTCCTCAGGCACCTCTCCTGTTCTCCACGACTTCTCAAAGATGATCGAGAGTGGTCCAGCAATAACGTCTGCCAGCTCCCTCAGCACTCGTGGGTGCAACCCATCAGGGCCCATGGACTTATGAATGTCCAGTTTGGCCAAGTGGGCCCGAACCTATTTGTAGCCAGATACATATTTTAGCTGAACTATCCCAGTTATCCCAGCAACTTCTGGGAGATGTTAGCACTGACATGGTTTAGTTAGGACAGTTTTACCTTCCAAGCCTTCAGGGGTAACTCTACAAAGCTCCCATGGAGTAATTATTTAAATTATATGAACTTTTCAATATTAAGACAACCTCAGATTATGGCTACACCACTGAGCAATGTTGACCTCGCCATAGCAGGCATTTCCACCAGGTTATTAATTTAAGATTTCATCAGAACTGCTTTGAATAGACATGTCCACCCCTCCTGGGCGGGCGTTCAATGGAAAGTGCTTGAGTCTTCCATATATTGCAGCTCCCAGTGATGTGTGGTTTGTACCAGAGCCTGGATACGTGTACGTACTTGGCACATAGCTTGGCTCTTCATGAGACACTAAAATAACTAGTTCCTGCTTGGTAGGCAGTTTTGGGGATAGTTCTGAGGCCATGTTTTTGAGGTCAGACACCACCTTACTTCTTAGGGCTGTGGTCCAGGTTGGGTGTGATGACCTAGCAAAGTAAACCCTTGTCACGTTGCTGTTTCATTGCAGATATTCTGGCAGCTTACATGACACCCAGCACATTCTGTGTCGTATGCTTCCTCTGGTCTGTCATCTGGTTAGTGTCAGCCTTTTTAGTTTGAAATGACCCTGTTAGATCAGACTTGGCCTAAAATGCTGATTCTATAAAATTAGTGATTCAGTATTCTTATTGTTCTACTTACTTGCATACTCAGACATGTTAATTGCGGTCATTGAACCACTTCACAAGCACTAACATACTTGTCCTTTGAATACTACTATAGTAGGGAAATTTTTCCTCTCATATTTTGCAAGTTGGTAGCTGACCCACTGGGAGATGAAGGGCACTATGGTACTGCATGAGGTATACTTTCCATTTTATGCCATCTACAGTCAAGATGCAGCAAACAACTAAGATTGCTTGCTATGTAAGGCTGTTAAATCATGGGTCCCTGTATTATCAAAAGGCAAAGGGAATGGCTATCATCAGACACTCTTAACTTATGCTTTACAGCTACTTTTTTCCTATTTTCCATTTTTTTAACATAACTGAGCCACATAAGGCTTTGTAAGGCTGATTGTACCCTCAAAAATGAGAAGGTTGTTGCTGATTAAGCAAGTGATTTGCTCATGCCTTCATCATCTTTCAGGAATCTACTTGGTTTGGAAGTTTGTGGTCTGAGAGAGCAGACATGAACACTGATGTCAGCAGAGACTTCACATTTTGAAGACAGTTGTCCAGGAATAAATTTGTCAAGCCATAAGCATTTCATCCTGCCTGTGTGCACATTTTCTGGTTTTGCATATTTCATTGGAGTAGGGGAAGGGATGGGCTGAGAAGGGAGGAAAGCAAAGACAGACGAAGGGAACTTTCTTTAAAGAATCAAATAACCTGTTTCTTGCCTCGTTGTAACTCTCCTGAGAAAAAAAAATCCTTCCTGTATCCATTCAATCTTTTAAATGGTGATGTGTACCTGCTGTAGAAAATTCTGTCTCTGACTCAAGACTTATCTGAGGATCAAGAGTAAAAGCTAGCAGTGAGTTATTATAGCTTGAAATAAGGCATAATTTAATAAATGTGTTTAAAACATGACCAAGAATACGCAGCCAGATTTTATGCTTTGGACATTTCATGTTTCTGGAGATAAGATACTTGAATTCACAGAGCTTCATTTGTTGCTTTGCAAGGAACATTTGAAATGCAGTATAATGGTTTCTAATGCTGTGGCCATGGCAGAATAATAAGTTAGACTTCTACTCAATAAAACTGATCCAAAATCTGTAACGGGTGCAGTTAATGGTGATGTGTTAAATAAGGATGGGGTGGGGTGTGTTAAGTGGTAAGTATAAAGCATCTTTTGTTTAAGTGAATTAAAATTCTGTTCATGAGAGAGAGAGAAACTTTATTAAACAGAGGTTTACATGTAGCTAGTGAAACAGGGGTATGGACATAATCTATATTGGTGGATAGTGCTCCCAAATGTGTTTTGAATACACTATAACATCCCTTGAAAGTAAATAATCTATTTTGGAACTGGGGACAACAGTGAGTTGGCTACGGAAACAGTATAATAAACAGTGGAATTGGAATTGAACAGTTTTTTTCTGAGTTTTGAGTATCTTTGGTGAACCTCTTGATCTAGCCTCATATAAAGCAAAAGAAATGCCATTAAACTTCTAAAATTCAGGAAAAAACAACAAGAAATATAAGATCTACTTGCATTAATGACTAACAGATAATTAAGCATAGTATCATTTCCCATTAAAATATTAGGTAAAAACTTTTTTATGAAACACATGTCAAACTTTTTTCTTGTGTTTTGCAGTGTCAGTTTATGAAAGTCATCTGGTCTTTGAAAAGTCAGTTTATGTAAAGAAATTAACGTTGTTACTTTTTCTCCCTAGGAGTTAAGAGAGGACAACATCATATTAATTGAAACAAAGTCCATGCTAGAAGAACAGCTAACTATGGCGAGAGCTCGTGGTGATAAGCTGCATGAATTAGAGAAGGAAAATTTGCAGTTGAAATCCAAACTTCATGATGTAGAGCTGGTATGTCCTCTTTTTCATTAAACTAATTTTTTGAACTTCTGATTTTATGTTAGGTTACAGAAACCAGTGGAGACAGGCAAATAAATCAACACTGCTTTTAAGGAGGTCTTTAGTTTGAACTTTGTGTGCATGAATTCTTGAAATATCGTAGTGTTAACAGTGTAAATATTATCAATGCTACTTTGTGTGAGACTATATAAGTTTAATTTTATGCAAGAAGGTATATCACAAATATAAACTACGGGTTGCTTTCATGCATATTGGTAACAGACATGTTAAAATCTGTCAGTTAAGTAGAAATCTATTAGATAAAGGAATAGAAATCTACTGTAGTAAATGATCTTTCTTGTTGGAAACAAAAACTCCAGCCATTACAGTGACTTTCAGAATGCATTACTGCTGCAAAAGCCACAAAATTCCAAAATTTATTTCTGTGCAAATCAGAGACATGGCTTATTGGTTCATAGGCAAGGAAACATAAGAAGTGGCAGATTATTGTCTACAAACAGAAAGCAACATTGCATTTTAAAATCCCACTGGAATAATAAATACTTTTTGATCTCTTGTATTTTACTTAACAGTCTTTTCCTTACCCACTGTGTTTTGAATTCTTGTGTTTAAACTGTATAGGGGTTTAGCTCTGTAAGGTTTCTAACAGGGTCTGTTGGAAACAAAGATGTTGAGGGTGCTGTGTGGAGGTATGTTTAACGACTGGTTCAGGGCATTATAAAGGCCGTGTCATGCTCTAGCTTTTCCAAAGTGGCTGGTGATTTTGAATGATGCTTTTCTATGTGACTTGATGAATGTTTGGGTAATGCTTTCTGAAATTTTGGAACTCTGAGGCACCACTTCAGCTCCTACAAATGCCAATGGCCAAAATAGTCACAAGAAGCAACGGTAAATTTCATTCTCCAGATCTGTTTTCTGGATATTTTAACACATAAATTATGAAGGAGATGTTACTTGCAATCCATATGACTGGGTCTAAACCTGACATGACGAGTTGAAGAAGCTCAATAGAATTCAGGATTATATCTGCAGAGTCTCCAGTGTGTCAGAGCATGATGTTACATGTTTTTGAAGAGCTTAGCTCTGGAGACAGCTTGAATCCAGCCTGCCATACCAGCCCTGGCTTGTGCTGGCCCTGTCGTCACCCAGTGCATTCTCACACCAGTGAGAGGTACACTTCCTCCAAGTGTATCGCAGACCTGAGCTGGCTCTAATCAGGGCCAGCTGGGTGTCTGCACACTGCATCCTGTGGCACGTGTGGCAGCCCACAGCAGACATTTAATGCTGTACACGTATTTCAGTATAAAAGCACACAGTGTTTAAGGAGTTTATCCTACCCTGAAACGTGTCGTGCTTATAGCAGTTCAACTGACAGAACAAGCTTATGGACAAGCTGAATATGCATTTTCATTCATGTGTATCTTGCACAGGACCGAGACACGGACAAGAAGAGAATTGAAGAGCTGATGGAGGAGAACATGGTCTTGGAGATTGCACAGAAACAGAGCATGAACGAGTCTGCACACCTAGGCTGGGAACTAGAACAACTGTCTAAAAGCACAGATCTTGCAGACAGTGAGTACCAGCTGGGGTAGCTGTTGGTGTGTTTGTGGTCTCTTTCAGAGTAGACAGGCTGGTTGGCTGAGGCATGAATAGAAGCTGAGCCCAAGCCTGGAGAACTTCCCTCATTCAGTCACTTGACTTTGAACTTAGTTTTTTGGAACTTCTAAAATGTAGTAATTCTAATTTCTTTCACTTCCTTCTGAAAGCATTAAAATATTTTCTATTTATTTTGTTCATCACTGAGAAAGTGACTTATAAGTAAAATGATAAAAATTAAAAAAAAGAAAACTTTGTAAATGGCACAGCAGAATGTCACACTGAATACTGGATATTTTGAACTGAATGGCTGGGAGGAGTCTGTGATCTTTAGTGTTCTTTAGTACAATTAGTACAGACAATTAGCTGGTCTTTAAGTCCCAGGAAGCAGTGTATGCTGAAGTCATTTATTTTTACTAGGTACTGAAAAATGTGTACAGTTAAAATAACTGGCTGATTTTTTTTTTTTTTTTTGAATGGCTGATCTGGTTTCCGTAGCTATCACAAACATAACTAATGCTTCCTTCACAAGTCAGGTTTTAGCGTTGGTTTGTGTCTAACATTCATTCTGTCTATAATGCCAGCCTAAATAACAATGCTAAATGGAATTTGGGAAATATAAGCTATTTTGTTCAGTGTAATGTGCAGCTCTTATTGTTTACTCACCTGATTCTGCTAAGACTTGCATGTTTGGCTTTGTGTACCAGGAACAGCTTAACTTGAAGATGAAGGGAAAAATTTGAGTTCATTTTTCAGTAAAGCTGTCTACAAGAATAGCTTTGTTTTGTAAAATAACTGAATGTGTGCCTGACATCAATTCTCAAATCTACTCATATCTAGGATCTGAGTTCTCTTTGCTAAGATTAATGGCTAATTACTTGTTAGTTTTAATTAATAATTTTGCAAAGCAGGTTTACCTTAGCCTGAGAAGTGAATGGCACTCTATTCCTGCTTATGTGTAACTGAGGATATTGCTTATTATATTAGTCAGCAGAGAAAAAACATGGTTCTCTCAAAACTTACAAATTTTGATGAAGAGTATTTCAGGAAAATGTAAAACTATCTAATTTTATGGCTTGTTTCAAATATTAAGTTTTTCCTCCTTCCTGATTTGGTTTCACTAGTGATGTAATAGAAGGAAAGATGCTGGGTTTATTTTGTTGTCTCGTATTTATTCATTTCTATCAAACATAACTTTCAAAATTTGCTCAACAGAGTGGTTTAAAAAAAAATATTAGATTCCTCCACAGCACTCATACTTAGCATTTCAGCAATGGAGCTCCAGAACCTCTCTGATTAACCAAAGAAAAAGAGAGTAAGAACAACTGAGAACATCAGTAATCTTTTGTATTCAATAGCAAAAAAAAAATAGTGAAGGAAATCTGATTTAAAAAAACCAAACGAAACAAAACCAAACCCCAAAACCTTAAACTTTGAAACTTTGAAATTATTTCACCGAAGTGCTGTCCTACTTTTACAGTCATTATTTTTAAGAAGTTCCATTTCAATGCATGTTGCAGTTCTGAATGCAGCTTGTTTGTACAAATAGACTCCGTCTGCAAAGCTCTTTTGGAAAACCTCTTGTTACTGGATTTCAAGTTAAGTCTGCAAGGGTGGTAGATAACAGAAGATTTTACCTGCTAGTTTGGAATATTTTATTCAAAATAATTTAAAAAATAAGCATGGGAAAATGTCATTTAGATGGGCTTTGCTTCAGGACAGAACTCCACTAGAGTATTTAGTTAATATTTATTATTTGAATCTTCATTTGACCAAAACTCTCCAGGTGATGCTCCATAAAAGAGACAAATGAGATTTTACAATTCTCAGAAACTTGCCAGTTGTAAGGTACTCAGTGTGCTGTATCGAACAGTGCTGATTATTTAGCAGGAGTGAATAATTTTCCGAGACTTGAAGACAATGTTAAAGTCAATTTTCACATGGGATGTGGTTTTGAGTTGAAGGGTAGCAATTATTCCATGTGAAACAGAGGGTTGCTCTTATAATTATTCAGGTGCTGAGCAGAGAAATGAACAGAACAATGAGGCTTTGGTGCTGGGAGTTAAGGCTGAGAGGTAGTGAGACTTGACCTACAAATATTCAAAGTAAAATAACATTTCTGTTGTAAAACTTGCATAAATTTTGTTAGTTCTGAGATTTCAACCTCAGACATTTCCCTATGATCAATGTTCTGTTGATGTCCTGTGACTGGGTACCTGGTAGTAAAATTTCCTCCCTGATTCAGCATATTTTTGATGAAGTAGCTGGAAGATAAGCATTGAAACTCACTTTTGTAAGAATTTTTTCCATGACTAAATATGATCAAATACATAAGTTTTCACTAGCTTTTGGAAGTGCCAAACCATCTTGCTGTTCTAGCAAACACTTTGCAGTGGTTTGTTTCAATTTTCCTCTGATGGAAGTATGAGAGGATGTCAAAGTATATTTTACTTCTAACATTAAACATGCTACTAGCATGAGTAAAGCAACTTGTAAAAGAGCTAGGGAAGTAAGTAACTTTTAAGATGGTTTTCTGTTCAGATACTTCCCCTTTTATTAAAGGTCTTAATTGTTATCTGTGAAAATGGGTTCTGTTTTTAACAGAGTGTTTACTTAGCAGTCAAGCTGAAATGATAAGGATCTGAGTGCAATTATCTTCATACAAGTGAATCTTAAGGACCGAGGAGGGGGAGATGTCTGTGAATTGCTTAGTGCCACTTTCTGATTCTCTTGTTTCAACAGCCAGAAAGTCCTTTGTGTTTGAGTTGAATGAATGTGCTTCAAGTCGCATTCTGAAGCTAGAAAAGGATAATCAGAGCTTGCAGAACACAATCCAAGAGCTGAGAGATGCCTCCTTGACCTCCAGAGAGAGCAGCCTGAAGTTTGTGGAACTGGAAAAAGAAAATCAACAGCTTAGCAAAAAGGTAAGTTGCTCATAGAACAAACAGGGGTCTTCAGTTCTTAAACGCATCGTACAGCATTCCTGAACGATGAGGGATTGCAGGGAATTCACACGTGTTCCCCAGAAGACTGGGCATGGTTTTGGGCCCATTTATTTAATCACGTTCTAACATTGGTGTATTCTATTGCCTTTTATTTCACTGCGTACTTGCGGGCATTGTTGTAAGCAAAAATAACTGTTCCTGTTTCATTAAAGCTGTCTTCCAGTGCTTGTTTGCCCCTCTCTGGTTGTGCTGTTTGATTGTGTCCCGTTTTGTGGTCATGGCCACGTTGAACTATTTTGTTTGAAAGTTTTAGTATTGTTTCCATGCAAGTCAAATCATACAGGTGAATTCAGGTTAGTATATTTTTAAGTAAGTCTTTTGCTGCACATAATCATGGATCAGATTTTTGTCTTCTCTTTGTGGCTATTAGAAGTTCTCTAGTGTCTCCCTCTGTGCGAAGATCTGGATTCTTTGAATCTTTGTAACAAACATGCAGGTCATCACTTTTAAAATTTATTTATATATATGTGTGTGTTACACTCTATTATTAACTGTGATTAGCTCAAATGCCAGCTCAGTGCTTCTCCTTGTGAAACACAGTGCTGAGTTCATCTCCAGCCACTAGCTTTATTTTTGTCTGGCAAATTACTAACTTGCATCTTGAACTCTGATTAATTGAGCTAGGTGCCAGTGGGGAAAGAGGATGCTTGCTAGTCTGAGTATAAAAATTTCCATGAATGCTTTAAAGGACAAAGGGAGAAAGAATACGGGAATGAAATGCTGGTCATGGATTACCAGATTGTAACTAACAGAGTGCCAGTTTCTCTGCCAAGGAGAATGGGTATCCATCACAGGGTCATTCCATCTTCTGGAGAGATTCTTTTGCCAAATTGAGAGAGCAGTTCTGCTTCTTGGCTTTCTTCTGGTAAAAAGGAAAACTAAAAATTTAGTTCACTGTAATACTACTTCCACACTCCCTTTTATGACCTGATGTGTATGAGTAATTCACTCCAGCTCTAATTTACATGCTGATTTGAGACCAAGGCATATAAAACACTCAGCAGATACCTGTGGTGTACAGCAATTTAAGTCGCTTGAACAACTGTGGTCAACCTTTGGCTTTGCCCCAGGCAGATTCCTGTGGGCATCTCTCATTATGGCACTGTATTGGTGCCAACAGTTGTGATTCCAGAATTAGTCTGATGGTTTTGATGATGATGAATGCGTTGACATGGTGGGGTCACTTACAGGTCTGATAGTTAAATAAGGCAAAAACTGGTACTGGGGGATGCCTGTGTGGTGGAAGGGGGGCACTGTAAGTATCAGACCAACCAGGAAAAAAGTGGCAGGTGAAAATGCTACTATTAAGAGCAGTTGAAACGCGTGAACTCTTCACCAGCAAACAAGAGAATGTGGTGGGAGCTGTTGACTGAATACCACAGGCCAGTCAAGTCGTTGATGGACTTTGCCTCCCATTCAGGGAGATTAGGGAAAAAAGGTAGTAAACAGTATTCTATAGCCTGTGCGAGACATATAGTTGTCTCTCGGTGTACAGAGACCAGTTACATGATATATAAAATAATCTTGATTTGACGTGTTTGAATTTGGTAGTTTTTTAATGTTCTCTTCCTCTAATGTGTTTTTGTATTTCTCTCACTCATGTATCCCCATAATTAGAGGGTATGGATGTCCACAGTGGGGTGTGCTGGGGGAAAAGGGCATAATAGGGGAAGTCTCTTTGATGCATTGCAGAGTGGTTACTACAGCAGGCAGAGGAGAGGGCAACAGTTCTTAAGGACTGTTAAAGACAAGCATGTATGAAGTCACAGAAGAGATAAAGTGTTTTTCTCCTATGTCGTGTGCCTGTGGACTTTTTTGTAACTTTCCCCAGATACCCATAGTAAAATCTTGCCTCCCTAAAGTCGTTTAACTGGAGTGAGATTTCATCCACTGTCTGAGACTTTCAGAAATTGTTGTTCAAGTATGCTCGGCTATCTACTGATCTAGTGCTTGGAAGGGTCATGTAGCCAGAACAGGATTATTCAGGTAGTACAAGGGGAGATGATATGAAGGAAGAGTCATATATATCTTTTTTTTCCTTTCTGGCAAGACTTTCAGCAGCACTAATAATAGAAAACTCTCCTTTCAGGCACAATCAAGTAGTAGCAGTCCAAGTACCTATCTGTTTTCTCTGTGTTGCTGAATTCTTGGACTGAAGGAAGCTGTAAACAGTAGTTTCTTACTTGCCTCCAGTTTTCTGGGAGGTGCTAATGAGGACTGAGTACTGAGTTTGTTCTAGCTCTTTCTGAACAGCTCCTTTGAGACCAATGAACCTTAAAATGGTTACATTTTGAACTGTTAAGCCCTTCTTATCTCCAATCTGGGCAGCCCCTGCTTGTTTAAACACTTCCTGTAATGAGGCACATGTTGACATAGGCAGAGCCCAGCCTCCAGCTATTTCCCACTTGTAAGAATTACGGTTAATACTTTTTTCATTGACATTTTCACTGTTGGTAAGGTTCATAGTACTAACACAAAAAAATGAGCTGGTACTTGTGCAAAGCTGTAGGTACTCACAGTACGTTGCAAGCATAAAAAGGAATGTGGAAGCCTAGCTCTCTGAACCTCTTCCTTCTAAATTCTAAAGAACTACTGCTTTTCAGTGCTTAGTGCTTTATGAGTATGACTTAAAAAAGGAGGGAGTAAGAAGACATTGCAGGACTGTTGGACTAGGACCTTATTCACAAATCTTACAAATCCAATGTTGTCACCTGCCGGGGAAAGCAGAGGTCCAACAGAGCGCAGGGAGAGGGAAGGGAAACTTGGAAACTCCAGTGCCTTTTCTCTGTTCCTGACTCCCATTATTTTTTTTTAATTTTTTTAATTCTGCTGCTCATTGAATTGCCTTAATTTTCTCCGCATTCACTGGTGCATTACGGCCATCAGTGATGGAGAGTCTGGGAAGAGGCAGGCCCCCCAGAAAGCTGAGCACCAGAAACTTAATCACTGGTGACAGGAGCACAACAGGGCATTTCGGCAGGCAGGTGAAGCATTTCTTACTGCTGTACCATATATACTCCAATCTTAATAGGCATGAAGGAGATTCTCTGCAATGTGAGAAAAACAAAGCGGTCCATTTCTTCCTCTGAGACTGGCAAGCTGCAGAAGGGAGGGGTTACATCTTTTGGTCATAGTCCCCATCTCATTTCTCCCTGGTGTTCAAAATAACTTAAAGTGCAAACGGTCAAGCCACGGCTGACGTGCTTTGGTGTGTTCTCTCCACTCAGATTGAGAAGTTGCAAAATCAAATTGAAAAAGAGAAGCAAAGTAATCAAGATCTGGAGACCCTGAGTGAGGAGCTGATAAAGGATAAAAAGCAGCTACAAGTCGTCATGGAGACTCTAAAAGCTGACAAAGACAGACAGGTGCAAACCTTTCAAATGTAATATAAAAGCATATGTGGTAATTTAGTGATGCCCTTTAGAGCATCTGTTTTTTTCAGAGAGAGGGCTATTAAGTGCAGGTTGAACTTGTTCAAATGTAGGTAAAAGGCTTATTTAAGCAAGAAAGCCCAGCGTTTTTTGCTACCTACTGCTCCTGTTACCATAGCAGGATCTTCAGGCTGTTGTAAGGACAGACCTTCCCTCTTTAGAGGGAAAAAAGCCTTAGACCTTACTAAATGGGCTACCAACTTGTTCTAGGATGTGTAGATAAACCCCCATTTTATTGCAGAAGTTTGGTCTTCTGCCAGGTATATGTCCTGATGATTGGTTTGGTTGGGGTTTTTTTTGCCACCCAACCATTTTTGCTCTGTTTTAAAAAGATGCTGAGAATGCATTTATGTCTTCTGGATTGATATTTTGAATGCCCTTCAGCTTTTACTACTGTACTGCAGTTCATGTGCAGTGCCTTGAAATTTTCTATTACAGGCTTGTGGAAGGTATCATCTGTATTAATTTGACTAGTGAAGGAAATACAGAGATCATTGGAGACTGGTCTGTATATTTTCAACCTGTATTAAAAAAAAGCTTACTCCAAGTTTTGTGGGGTGAAGATTAAATAACAAAATGTCTTATTTGTGTGGTGCTTTTCATCTTGAAGGATTCTTACCCAGATTTCTACCTGGGAGGCTGGGGTTTACAACCAAAGTCCTCCATTTCAGTTAGAGCACATACAGACTGTGGTTAGAATGAATGCATGCTTCACAGGTAGGGAGGAAGGAAAACCAGACGTATCCTCAATCATCAGAAAAGGGCAGATTGTGATTTTTTTCAGGTCTAAGTCCTTCTCCACAGTGTTCTTAGAAGGTCCCCTGTATACTTTTTCCCTCTGTCTCAACCTTCTTATCTTGTAGCAGGAATATAGCACTATTTTTAATTTGTTAGAATCACAGGTTACCAGAGGTAAAAATTTTTTAAATTCTTTTGGATTGTTGTGTTTAGTCAGGGAAAACTGTTGACAAATTTGTCTTGGATTAAATGGGCGTGGGTTTGTTAACAGTAATTTGTCTGCTTCAGGACTAATTTATACTGCACTTTGTAAGACAGATGAGAAACATCTGCATGGCTTTTTTTATTGTTTATGTAGATAAAGGACCTTAAACAAGAAAACGATCACCTTAATCAAGTGGTCTTATCCCTGAGACAAAGATCTCAAGTGAGCAGCGAGGCAAGAGTAAAAGATATTGAAAAAGAGAACAAGATCCTTCACGAAACAGTTTCGGAGACTAGTAGCAAACTGAGCAAGCTGGAATTTGAGAAGAAACAATTGCAAAAGGATTTTGACCAGGTTAAAGAAAAGGTGGAAAGAGTGGAAGAAATGGAAAAAGAGCTCCATCGGCTGGAGAGAGAGAATGAACAGCTGACAAAGAAGGCAGCAGCAATGAAAATAGTGACAGAAAAAGTGGAAGTTCTTGAGCAGGAAAATGGGAATCTGGAAGTGGAAAATAGGAAGCTAAGAAAATCCCTGGACACATTGCAAAATATTTCCATCCGGCTTGGGGACCTGGAAAGAGACAACAAGCAGTTGGATGAAGAAAATCTGGAGCTTAGGAGAGTGGTAGAAACCATGAGATTTACCAGCACAAAAATGGCACAGATAGAAGCAGAAAATAAAGATCTGGAGAGGGAAAAAGAGGACTTAAGAAAGAATGTGGAAATGTTAAAAGCAATGAGCAAGAAATCAGAGAGACTGGAGCTAAGCTATCAAAGTGTCAACTCTGAAAACCAGAGACTTCAGCAAATTGTGGAGAACAGCAGCAAAAAGATCCAGGAGTTAGAAAAAGAAGTCCAGGGAATGGAGAGTGAAAATCAGGTCCTTCAGAGAAACCTTGAGGAGCTAAAGATTTCTGCCAAACGTCTAGAGAGGCTAGAAAAGGAGAACAAAGCCCTAGAACAAGAAATGTCTCAGCTTGAGAAGGACAAAAAAATGCTAGAGAAAGAAACTAAACGACTTTGGCAGCAGGTGGAGCTGAAGGATGCTATTTTGGATGATAGTACAGTAAAGTTGGCAGTTGCTGAGAAAGAAAACAAGACACTAGAAAAGGAAATTGCTCGCTTCAGAGATTCATCTAATAAGCTGAAAGAATTTGAAAAGGACAATAAAGATCTCATAAAGCAAGTTACAATTGATAAAAGAACACTAGCTACGTTGAGAGAGGTAAGCAATAATACTACCATTTTCAATATGCTGCTATTTTTTATTTCAGGTCTGTGACATACCAAAGGGAGACATGTGTCCCATGACAATTTAATACATGAGCCAGGAGATCTTCACAGCCTTAACAGCCATCACTGGATAGTATTGCCTTGGAAAGTGGAACCTGCCAAAAACTGCAGTGTACCACTTTGTGTCCACAAACACAATGTCTCCAAATGACATCTTTTTTCCTGCAGCACAGGGGTTTAACACAGCTCCCACATGGTAGCTGTAAATTGATAACTTTCTTTAATCCTGTGACCACAAAACTTTGCTAACATGAGAGTTCCACCAGGGAACTTAAGCCTAAAAATTAGAGCACTTGTTGAGGACACATTAACATCCCTGTTCTAAAACAGACTTAGCTAAGACAAGAACCATCCCAGATGACCAACCTAACCCTTTCAATAACAGCTGCACCAAGTTTTTGCGTTATACCTACCTACAGCGGTTTCCCCCAAAAGCTTCCCTGCAGAGTGAGAGCACGCTGAGCAGCTGCTGTGAAGCAGCAGCGATCCCTTCCAACACCCCTCTCCGCTGCAGAATGCAGTGATTGCACTTTTTCCTAGGAGAGAACTTTTAAAAATGCACAACTGGCCTTAGGACATTGGCAGACTACTGATGTGTCTGCCAGAAGTGACACTCTTATAAGCGGCCTGTGAGCAGATTCAGGTTATTGCAACTCGCCCTCGTTGCCTGCCCCAGCTGCTGAAACAGTCCTGCCAGAAACAGGATTTCCTCTGAAAGCGTTCAAAGGAAAATGGTCAATGCTGCAGTAGCTCAGTGAAATAAATAAGTTTAGCAAGACTAATGTAATAAGCAATTACTGACTTGAAGATTTAGTTCTATTTTAGTTTTTTGAAGTATTGGTGTAATTTTGAGGAGGAAAAAAGTTTACCAGAAGCATTTAAAACAGTCCCAAGTTGTGTTTCAATACAACTTTCCTTAAAAATTAGTTGGACTAGATGACCTTTAAAGGTCCCTTCCAACCCAAACTATTTCATGATTTTATAAAAATAAAAAAATAATAGCATTTCTGAGAAGGCTCCTTTTTAATCTTTCCCTCAGATTTCTTCAGATTTCCAGTGGTGCAGACCCACACAAAAGCATATCTTCTTCTTTTCCTTTGGTACTTTCTATAGATTCTACAGAAGGAGTTTATGGATGTTGAAGGGACCAGACCATGGACTGCACTGACCTTAGCCTTACCTGTTTTTCCAGTGCCATGTGAATGAATATGTGGCTAAATGTATGATATGAGAGGACTATTGAATGCCTACAGTCTATGTTTAACAAAGTTTGGGTTTTTTGTTTAATTTTATTCTTGCTTGTGTTTCATATCTGGAATAATGTTTTTTTCTTTCTCGAAGTACTTCTGTAACTTCATTGTTCTTTCTTCATGCCTTGTTTAAGAAACCTTTTGGGCAGAAACATGAGCAATGTAGTTCTCTATGGTATGTTTGCATTTCAGAGAATTCTGAATGGCATGGTTTTTTGAACTTGGCTGTGCACCAAAAATGATTTGCCCTTTTGAAACATGCAGCCTAGTATTCTGTCTTCTCGGGCCATTTCCACACAGAGCACTTTACTGGCATAACATCAAAGCATTGTCCCAATATACGTTCTGGAACAACTCCATCAAATCTCTTCCTCGTAGGACTTCCTTGTCTGGTTCTGCTTAAGTTTCTTCCAAAGAAACCTAAATGAAACAAGAACAGGCCAGAAGATACCAGAAAAAGTGACTAAGCACTCTGGTCTCCAGAGCTGTCCTGTCTCTTTCACGAAAATGTAATTATGCTTTTTTAATTTTGGCAGTAAGTTACCATCTGTCAGAAACTCAAGAGTCAGCAGTGAAAATCGCTGTTACCAAATCCCTTGGTAATAATTCTTTAACCATGTTATCTCAGGAGACTTTCCTACTGAAGTCTTGTTACTCCTGCGTGTGTGCCAGCGTTGGCTGGGCTTTTTCATCAGGGCTTTTTGTCCTAGCTGAGAGGTGGGAACTCCCTCTGCTGGTGTCCCCTGACCTGCGCACATCCCTGCTGCGGCACAGGGGCAGGATGTCTCCTGGCCTCCAAACATTCCCTCTTTTGGCAGGGAGGCAGGATGCCAGTGTTTGCAGAAGTAATTCAGTACAGTGAGCAAGACAAAGGACAAAAGAAGCATTCTTCAGATTTATTCCAAGTAAACTATAAATAAAAGCAGTCAGTTTAATTCTGCACTCAGCTGTCATTGATGAAGACTTTTAAGTGACGTTCCTGGAACTTAGATTTTATCCAATTACATTTTTAAAAAAATCTATAGTGCTGGATAGTTATCACCACCCTTTGCACAGCAACTAATCATGTTCATGCTGTTACAGGATTTGGTCCTGGAGAAGCTGAAGAGTCAACAGTTGTCTGGTGAGCTGGACAAGCTGAGCCAGGAACTGGAAAAGATAGGATTGAACAAAGAGCTGCTGCTACAGGATGACAACGGCAATGACGACACGTAAGGAAACTGAGCTCTCTTAGTCATTCTTTTGACTCTGTGGGTTTTTCCTCAGCCTGACTCAAGCCCTTTGACTTTCTTCATGGTTCTCATCTGTCTTGCTCCAATTACACATAGTAATTTTGGACATACAACATATTTTTCAGTAGCAAGCCCAGCAGGATACTACAAGTTTTGAACAACTTCTCAGATGGAAGAAATTATGTTTTCTCTCTCCAAGGCAGACAGTGTTACTGCAATCCCCCTCTACTCCCCAGTAGAGCAATGGGTAGCTATTTCAGCATGTGTTTCTCCTCATATTCTCTTTACAAGTCAGAGTAGTGTCTAGTAGACAGTGTTTGTCATTATTCCCTGTAATGGGTGATCCAACCATCTGTTAATATAAACATGGATGTTGCCTGAGAAAATCCTGATTGTAATGAATTCTTCTGCAAGTCCTATAGTAATGAACCAAGAAACGCCAATAACCCATGTGCATATGGGCCTCTTGGTGAGACCTAATGAGAGAAACATAGCCATCTCGTAGGAGTCGTGAGCATCTACTACAGCTTTTCCTCCTTGTCAAGAATGTACAAAAGAACCATGAGAAGAAGTTTCTGAAGTGTAATTAGGGGAAAATTGAAAAAAAATGTTTTCTTTTAAGTTATGTAGCTCTTGGATATTTCTGTAGAACCATGCTGGCGTTACCTCTATTAAAATTGGTGTGGAGAGATTTGGAATGGGTGAAGGTGAAGTCTTCTATCCTGGTGGCGGACATTAGAAAGCTCTTCTCATGTCTTTCAGAAAATACAAGATTCTGGAGAGCAAAACTGAATCAGCACTAAAAACAACACTAGCTGTGAAAGAGGAAAAGATTGCAATGCTGGAAGCTCAGGTGAAAGACTCTCTGAACTTGAACCAGCAGTTACAGAATGATCTAAATATGGTAAGAGGTTAACTGTATTTTAATTGTTGATTATGTGGTTCTGCATATTCACATGTGTTTGGTTTTTTACTCCGCAAGAACAAGCACTTCCCCAAAACTTTTTTTGACTGGACTGCTTTCTCTTGTCTCTTTCTATATAATGGCACCAATTTCAACAAAATTGTTGGGCAGGGGGGCGTGACAAGAGTTTTTTTACATAACCACTGTTTGCAATCTCTGTTTTCCCATGAATTTTTAATTGCCATGGTGCTGTTTTTCTGCCTTGTTTAATGAAAGCACAGGCTGAGGAAGACTGCAGTTGAAACATCTCACTTAAGAGCAGCCTGTTTGTTAGGTGACAGTGAGCTTGAGTCAAAGGGCACATGACTGGAGGTCCAAGAGAAATGGATTCCTCTACCTGTCCGTGTCTCAGCTTCCCCATCTGCAAAGTGAGGGTAATAGTTCTCGAATCACTTGCAGTCCCTAGAGTGCAAGAAAGGAACTACTTATCCCATCATTATTAATATGAAATCCCACCGTTAAATCACTGTTGAAGGCTGTTGCTTCTTGTCTTTGCAGGTGAAGAAGGACTTTGATGCACTTCAGCAGACTCAACAGGATGGGCAGTATGCTCAGAAGTCACTGAGGTATTCTGCAGAGAAACTCATTCCCAACCACCAAATGAATGAGAAATTGGAGACGGGACACCGAGAAGCTACCATGGAGCTGCTGAAACTGAAGGACAGGGCAATTGAACTGGAAAGGAATGTAAGCCTTGCCCTATTTTCCCTTATCCCTCAGGCTTCCCTTGTGATCATGAGTGGGTTTCTGGGAACTGGATCTTTGAGCTTATAGGAATCTAGTGAGTTTTCTGGAGCACATAAGCCTCCCAGATTCCTCATAAGACTCCGTGGGACTGTAATGCTGTACATGTCTTGTGTAACATCACTGCAGGGGTTAGTCCTGTGTATAACATCTGTCCTGGCTTCGTTTAAGGCTGGGAAGAGCTTGCTTTTGCACATTTGTTGCAGAATGACCATCCCTAATTGGTTCTCATTTTTGATAGGACTCCAAATGATCAGGTCAGCTGTTTTGTTTCTTCCTGTCACCCCTTCAATGCCATCTCTCTTTCAGAATGCAGCTCTGCATACTGAGAAGCAGCTGCTTAAGGAGCAGCTGAAGCATTTGGAAACCCAGAATGTCTCCTTCAACAATCAGATCCTGACACTACAGAAGCAGAATGTCTTCCTTCAGGAGCACAATACTGCCCTGCAGACGCAGACGGCCAAACTCCAGGTCAGGACAACCTTTCACCTCCGTGCCAGAAGACTGGATGTGATTATAGTGGTGTGGAGAATATTACAGTTAATAATAAAAATGTTTGTATTGGTAGGCTGATGTAGTGATGTAGAGCTGAGGCCCATAAGGTGGAGTTTAGTTGGAGGTCTGAATTTCTCCAAGCTAGGAGGGAAATCGACTCTGTAGCTAATGTCTGGTAGCTTCTTCGTTAAGATTATTTAGAGAGAAACTTTTATAATCAGTACAGCAAAATCCAGTGCAGCTTCTGAAATACAAGATCTTTCCTCTTTTTTTCTGTTAATGCTATGCCTGTGAAAGAGCTTGGAAGAAATGCAGAGAGATCAAAAGTCAGCTCCCGAGAGGTGTGGTAGCAATGGGTTCCAGTCACCATTTTCACACTTTCAGGCAAATTGTCAATGTTGCCAGTGGAAAACGGATACTTCTAAATGTTACTTTATTTTTGAAAAATAAACTTAGCTTGAGAAAGAGAACAGTTTTAAAGGACAACGTTGAATTAGCTCTTTTTTTTTTTTTTAATGGGAATTTCCATTTCCAAGCTTTTCCTCTCCCATGCTCATAGATACATTTTTGTTGTTGTTGTTCTCTTTTCTTATTTCTCACCTGCAATTGAAGTATCTAAGCAACATATGAAATCAATGCACTACCTACCTACTGAAATGAGACTTGTTAGGAGTGCTGCCCTCATACAGAGTGGTATAATTAATTTTGTTGAGTTTGGGTGAACTTAAGTTTTCATCGCTTGTACACAAACATGGAGTAATGTTGGCTTCGTACATGACTGTCAGAGAGGCAGCTGAGTTGTGAGTATTCCAGCTCTTCTTTGTCTTCAGACTCAAAAGCCTCTGGTAGTAAAACAGTATTGTTTCAGTTTGGAGATTGTCCTGATACTTTTCAGACCACTGATAGCATGGCTTTATATGTTGCATTTTGCTAGCAATACCAAAATGGTGCCAAATTTTCCAGAAATGTCTTAGGTTTACAAAGCAAGGGATGCAGTTGTGATTAACTCTGTACAGATATAAGCAGCTACTACGTGTTTGTTGTATGTACCAATAGGTGTAAGTAAGTAATGATTACTTTTTATTTGAGAAACTCTAGGTAGAAAATTCAACCCTCAGCTCCCAGAGTGCTTCCCTGATGGCCCAGAATGCTTTACTCCAGAATCAGCAGACAGCCAAGGAGAATGAGAATGAAAATCTCCTGAAACAGAAGGAGCAGCTGAAAGCTGAGTATGAGTCATTGCTTCAGGACCATGAACACCTTGCTGCACTGCATGAGCGGCAGTCTGCAGAATATGAAATGCTAATAAACCAGCACAGCTGCCTGAAAACATTACACAAAAACCTGGATCTGGAGCACAAAGGTCTGGGTGAGAGGTATGTCACTGCTCAGGGGTGTAGTGTAGCCGGACTGTGCACACCTTACAATCTTAGCCTTAAATGTTGGTCTCCAATTACAAACTTACTGAATAAGTTGTTCCCCTGAAAAAGTGTCTTCTCATTCTTGCTATCATTAGGAGATTAGATGAAAATATTTGCAAAGTTGGTAGATTTTAGACCTCTCAAGGTTGACTCTCGTTTAACAAACGTGAGCTTGTGGATGCTTTGTCAGAAGTAGGTTAAAGTGTCTTTACTATGTTTAAGGATCTGTGCTATAATAACATGCAGCCTTAGAAAGATTCTCCCAGATATACTATGTGGGGTATCTTTTGTAGTCCTATCATGAGGGCTGCAAGTCACCTAGGGAATTACCTGTGTCTTGAGAAATTTAAACCATTGAAGATTGTGTGTGGCATCAGCCTCATGACAGAGGAGGCTTTCTGAAGGAAGCTGTATCAAGCTAGCTATGAGATGGTGTTGTATTATTTATTTTCTTCTAGTTCTCAAAATGTAAGGCTTTTGCTTCAGGCTCTTCGACTGAGTTGTGAAATCAGTTATCTGTTTATTGTTTAGTCTCTAGTCACTGTCATTTTCTGCAATTGAGGGTGGATTGAACAATATATAACATGTTCCACTACATAAATGCCAGTCTGCCTACCTTTCAAAACTTTTCCTATAAAATCCTGGGTTTTATACAATTTTCCTCAAAATATTTGTATTCAAGTTCAGTCCCTGTGCAAGGCCATGAGTTGGGTATAGAGCAACTCAACGGTGATCTTTGAGGGTGGACCACAAACTGGTGCTAAACTTTTCTTTCCCAAAGCCTGAGGAGCTGGCAGTACAATGTGAGGTAGATTTTGATAAAATACAGCCATAAACCCATTGTGATGTTTAATCACAATCACAGCCACCAGGGCTGTGGGACAGGACAGCTGCTGGGCTGTCAACTAAATGAGCTGGAAGCGATTACGCAGCCACTGCTGCTGCTTAGCAAGTCTCTCTCAGACTGATTAATGGTTCTCATTGATTCAGGCTTTGCTTGAGATTATCAGGTTTAGGTGTGTGGAGGCTGCTTGCTGGGTTCTTTCTTTTCTTGATGAGTACCAATTATTAAACAGTTCTAGGCCAAGGAAAAGGTAGTTTTCTACCAATAGGTTGTCTCTAGTGATAAGTTTTCAGATCACCATTATAAACATTAACAGTTTGGAGCATCTGTTGCCAAGATGTGACTTTGGGTCAGAGATGTTGCAGGGGAGCAGATGGTGGTCTTTTCCGTACTCAAAGCAGGTTGATTTTGGCAGTTTTGAGAGTGCAGTGTCCTCCTCAGCAGATCAGTCTCAAAAGATACTTACCAAGGTGATCTGCCAAAGGACAGCCTGTATCTCCATTTGGTGGTCAGAAGAGACAAG
The DNA here is from genome assembly GCF_001431845.1 of Calidris pugnax. Taxonomy (NCBI): domain Eukaryota; kingdom Metazoa; phylum Chordata; class Aves; order Charadriiformes; family Scolopacidae; genus Calidris; species Calidris pugnax. The sequence continues at coordinate 2,028,395 of NW_015091083.1, read as the reverse complement.
CCCCTTCTCTTGTGTGTGTGTTTTGTTTTCCCTCCATCATGTGCTAAGTGCAGTTCAGCTGGCTGAGGGAGCAGAGGGCAGAAAGTTAGAAAAACAGTTGTAGGAAAACTGTTTTCCTCTGCCACTCTGAGGCATTTAACTTCTAAGATGAAGTATCTCACTTCCAATTTCAGCTAGAATGCACCACCTGCTAAGTTTTCCCAGAGCAGCTCAGTGCAGCCAGGAATTTTTTTTGTGCAGTGGCTAAGAGTCGGGTTTTGCTTGTGCCAACTCCAAGGTAATTATTATTTCTCCATTGGTGACAGCTCTGTAACGATAGTTTTGTCGCTTAAGGCAAGATTGTACTCCTGCACAAACCAGGGACTGCAGCTCATCTAGAAAAATCCACAGGAACTTTAGTTAGCTTGTGGACTCCTAACACAGTCCACAGCCAAGGTCCCCAAGGTTGGTGTAGTTCATCTGATGCATTCTAACCACAGAGTATTGTTTGCACCTGTGCAAACTTCATTAAACCTCCCTTGGCTCTGTCTGCACAGTATTAGCACTGCAGTAGTGATTTAATAATGGGTTGTGTGTAACTGCAGTGAAATGGACTGTCATAGCCCAGCAAACCACAGGGTTTGACTTAGCAAGAAAAGGAGAGTTAGTATGTTAGGACTGTTTGCCCTTAATAGTTTCTTGGCTTTGCGGTGTTTGGCTGACTGTCTCAGTGAACACAGAATGGCTGGACTCTCTGGCTGCATTTTTAAACACAAAGAATCGCTCAAGGATCTGCTAATCAATTGCAGCTAGTAAGTTATGACCTCCCCTTAGTAACGTGCAATATGTAAAGCATGTTCTCTCAGTCTCAAATACCTACCCAGAGTATTTCTCCTAACAAAGCAGCAGAAAGAGTGAAAGCCAAAAGGAGTATAGATGGATATGATTGTTTAGTCCCAGGAATGGATTTTGTCGGAGCCAAAATGGAGTTTATTTCCATGTATAAGAAAATCTTTTGGAAAAAACCTCCTCTGCCCAAGTGCCTGATGCTTAAAGAAGTGGAGTGAATGTGAGTGTTGAACAGCCTACAGGATGGGTAACCTTGCCCTTGGTGGTAGAGCTTGTCAGGTTGCCCAAATCCTGCTCAAATGGTAGACTCTGGGCTGAATCCAGACTGCAATAAAAAATTGCCTGGGGATTTCATTAGGGCTCCAGAGAAGCAGAACCACTTTGGGTTTTGCAGACAGTCTCTTCTTTCTTACCTTTTCCCTACCGTCTAGGGGAGCAGCTGGGGTCTGCCTCTGGGGCTCTTGTGCTCGAGGGCAGCATGTGGAGCTGGGCCAAGGTGGTAAAACTAGAGCAGTGAACTGCTTCCCTCTAAGTAGCCCTCTTTAAAAAATAGAGGGCTTGGATAAAAATGGACAGAGTAGCCATATCATAGGGAAATGGCAAAAGGCTTGACAAGGCAGTTTCTGCAGAGGCAGCCGTGGGTAATCCCTGCCAAGGGGCTGACTGTGGAGTTTGTCTTCTCCAACTCTGGACTGGCACGGGGTCTGTCTTAAATTCTTGTTGGAGCTGGATGTGAAACCTTCCTCTGCTTTCAGGTTCTTCCATTTGTTGTAGGGACATTGAATTGGAAATGTCCTGGAGCTGAATGGAGGAAGAAAACAAAAATTAAGGTTAATTAAACTGCACTGCTGTTACTGGGAATGAATAGCAAAAAGCAGCTTTTGTCTGGGAGACAGGTACTTTTCTGTGTGGCCCTTCAATGGGCTGGAATTTGGGACAGGCTGTAATTTGACCCTGGGATGAAGGGAATGGTAGCCTGAAAGAAAAAGCAAGTTGGCAGGAGTGACTGTCTTTGGTGCTGTCTGCTGCTTTTGGTTTGGTTTTGAGGTTTTTGTGACTGCAGAGTAACAGTGCTCTGCGTTCATCTCCGCTGGGATGGACGGTGCTTGTTCTGGGTAGCTTTTTCCAGCAGTGCTTCATCTTCCACCTGGTTGCTGTTTTAAAATTGCTTAGAAGGATGTTCCTCCATGACTGGCAGAGGTGTATCTTCCCTGGGATATTTCAGGGCACTATGTTTTTTTCACAGTCACAGAAAAATGTGCTGATGACTTTTGGCATTCACGGCACCAGTGCCCCCAGTGGCTTCTACTGGTGCTTGTGTGTGTGTATGGGCACAGACCCTGACAGAGGCCACCAGAGAAAAAAAAATAAAATTCTGCAGGACCTCTGCAGGATGCTATTACCTACACATATAACCTAATATGCATTAGCTTGTTACTGAATAAACTGTTGCTCATTCCGTCACTTTCTTGTTGTTTTTGGCTGCTACTTTCTGCTTTTCAGTCAGGTTTTTGAAACCTGCCCCTGACAACTGTTTGTGAATGGGATTCCAGTTTAATGGTACAGTTTCCACTCACCCTGGATACTCACATGCTTTTTACCAAGTGATCAAAATCTGGAATCGAAATAAGGTTGTCATTTTTATTCTAGTTTGCTTTGAAAATGTGTTTTTGGGGTTTTTTGTGTGGTTTTTTTTCTAAAAGCCTCCCTTTTTACTTATAGACTAAGCTGAATTTCCGTGCATAGTGTGGAATTCTTCAGCCTCAGTAGATGTTTAATCACACAAATACGTATGAAACTAAGCAGGCAGGAAAAAAAAATAAACCTTTCTAGTCATTGTGGTATTACCTATTAACAATCTTAAACTAGAGGAAAAAAATTGTTTCAATGAAAGCTGAGCGTATGCTACTCCTCTTTTTGCAGATATAACAGTTTAATGAAACACAAGGCAGAATTGGAAGAGTTGGAAGTAGTTTTAAAAACCGAGAGAGAAGTTCTGCAGCAAGAGAGGAGATCAAACGCAATAACCACTGGGGAAAATCAGAAACTGAGGGAGGAACTGGACAGGTATGGTTTCCTTGCTACATTCTTTTATATGTCATTAAAAATTATGCAAAGCACACAGTTGTTTTGCTGTGTTAACTGTAGCTCCAGCATACCTTCATTAATGTCTCTGTTAACTTTTCTCAATTTTTGTCTTGTTAATTTGATCGTTCTGCTTAATTCATTAAAGATTATCAGCTTCACAGATACTGTCAAGAAATACTGTTACTTGGTGCTTCAAACATGGTCTGTTCCTGGGACTTCTGCTCATTCAAAATAAGCTTCCATGTGTGGTTCAGTTCACAAGTGTTTCTGTAATGAGTTGTTTCCAAGTGCTTATCTTCAAGTAGCACAAATAAGTTCCTTAAGCACAAATACCCAAAGCTCCCAATAATATCTAGAGTTGTATGAAATGCTTCCTACCCATTTTTCCCCTTAAGGAGAACTGTTTCTTACATAATATGATTTGGTTCTAGGAGTTACCATTGCTGTTTATTTTCTGCTGCCCTGGGAAAGCTGCCCTTTTTTAATACTCGAAAGAGAGTTGATTCTTGTTATTAAAAGTGGGCTTAGTGATTCATAAGATCACTGGGTTCTGTTAAGTCATGTCAAAACCCCTTTTGTGAGCCAGCAATCAAACTTTACCTAATGCAACAGTGAAATGTACCCTGCCCCGCAACCTGTGTCCCTGCTGGGGCTCCCTCCATTATAACCAGTTCAGTGCCACTGTTTTGAGGCGTTTTGAGAAAGAGTTTAGTACAAATAAGGGGCCATGGTCATATCAAGTTAAAGCAATGTCAGATTAAATCATATTCAAAATCCCATGTTGAGTTCAGTCACAAGAGTTTCGTGTGCTGTCCCAGTTGTGATGTACTTCAGAGCACTGCAGAGCTCTGCCAGGGAGGTTTCCTCAAGCTTATTGTTTTCAACTCAGTTTCTCTGGGGACAGAGGAAGATGTAAAAGAGGCAAAATGTTGATTGTGATGCTGGCAGGGAGCGAGGGCTAGCTGGTCTGTCAGCAGATACAGAACTTAATCTTTTATGTATCTATTTAAAATTTTATGCCTTTGTGATTTGCAGACATCTTTAGTTACCAAAAGCTATAAAAGAATGCAGTATCTTGCAGCTCAGGACACTTTAATGCTCATATTCCATGCGTGAGGAAAAAAATTCTTTGAGTGTTCTTTATTTGTGCCAAAGAGAGCTGCCATTATGTCCAAAAGCTCTTAAATACGTTGTGCCTCAGAAATTTGTGGTGTCTTTCTTACACATTGAGAAAATAGCAGTGTTATGTTTCATCTATTTTCCTTTCAGTTATTTCGTAGATTTGAAATATTTTATAATGTCATCACTACTTTCTTAATAGACTTTTATTATATGCTTAAAATAAAAATGTCTTTAGGAGTTAGTCTTTGGAAATTAATGTTTGGTTTACAGACAGCTGCATGCTCATGGTGTGGTCTTTGAATGTGAGGTGGTTTCTATGAAGTGTCCCTTATAAACCTTCTGGCTTCTTCGTGTTTAGGGTGAATTTCTTGCACAGCCAACTAAAGGCAGAGTATGAAGGGTTGCATTCGCACACTAAAGAGCTGAAAACTTCCTTGAACAACTCTCAGCTAGAGCTGAATCGTTGGCAGGCTCGCTACGATGAGCTGAAAGAACAGCACCAGTCCATGGATATTTCTCTGACCAAGCTGGATAACCACTGCGAGGTGAGTAGCAATAGGTGGGTGTGCTGCCGGGCTCCTCTTAGGGTGCTGACATTCTTCGTGTGAAGTTTTTGGCATGCTATAGATAAAAGGTCAAGCTCTGTGGTCTTAGTCATACTCCAATATCCTTTGAAGTTTATCAGTCCATATCCTAGGTTGCTATGCTGTTGTGTTAACTTGATTGCAATGCACTTCCAGGGAAGCCAGATGCAGAGGAGAAATTAATGTCTCTTGTTTACTAGCTGCTGTCCCGTCTAAAAGGAAATCTGGAAGAAGAAAACCATCATCTCCTGAGTCAGATTCAGATACTGAGCCAGCAGAATCAGATGTTACTGGAGCAGAACATGGAGAACAAGGAGCAGTATCATGAAGAACAGAAACAGTACATGTAAGAAACTTTGAATTGTGAAACCTAAAAAAGGCATCTAGATAAGCAGAGAATACAAATCATCTATCAGGAGGGGAAGTACAGACAGGGGAATGATAGGTCTACTTGATACCTGGCCAGAAAAGGGGATGTTTAGGAGGAGATATGTGTAATGGGGAGAAGCTACAAGCTGTCTTTGCATTGCCTTACCGCAAAGGGATGTTCAGGAGACACATGGACAAGCTCAGCTCTTCTCAAGTCATGTAGATAAACCCATGTGGAAAACTTAGTTATAAAAGATGGAATGCTCAACCCAGTGGTACTTCTCAAAGGTTTCTGAAGAGCTTGAAGAGTTCTGAACAGCTGAGTTGCCCCCAAAATTTAGTCTTATGAGAGTCATTTTATATTTAGATTCCCGAGGAACAACAAATACTCATACTCCTCTAGTTTTTGTCATTTGCATTATAAGAACTGCTTCCTTTGACGTTGTTTTTAAGGATGCAAGTGACAACATACATTGTTGCATCCCCCACACACAGGGTGACATGCTTAAGTGAGGTGCCCTGTTTAAACATACTGTACATTTAGAAATAATCCTGTTTTCACTGCAGTGAATTTCTCTTATAGGTATGGAAGAAGGAAGAAAAGTGTTCTTAATCTCAGGATTTTTAGTCTAAGAACCTTGTGATGATGTGGGAGTTACTGAGTTTTATTTCAGTACTGGATTATAGGGTTAAAATATTAGAAATTGTTTGCTGAAATTGGCTGACTACAGTTCAAAGGTAGTCAGTGTATTTATGCGGGTGTCTGAAAGTTCTGTGATGGAGGTACATTCAGCCTGCTACTTGAATGAAAAAAGATTTGCTAACATCTGTTGTGCAGGTTAATAAAATAATGAGTTAAGAAAAATAGCAAGATTACATGGTGGTGCTGAAAGTGCTTTGACACTGCTCGCAGACCAAAGTAGTCTTAAAACAATCAAACATTATTTATTTCTCTTGTTACAACAGAGTAAGTGGGACAGGAATAAAATACGCAGTTATCATGTAGAGAAGAAATTCAAACTATGTAAGGATCTTCTCCCTGGCATAATTGTCAGTGATCTGTGAGTAAGACTGAACAATCAGCAAATGAATTTTCAAAAAACAAAAATAATATTAAACTTAGCACCCACCAAACAAACTCTGCCTGAGTTGTTAGTGCGTAGTGTAGCACCAACCTACTGTTCTTTCACCTTTCATGTTTATTGCACAAAAATCACCCATCAGCAGCTTTGGTAGGTTTTTGCATTTGCACTCTCTAAACAGACAGCGAGTGAGCTTTGTAAGATTCTGAAGTTTATGCAATAGGAAGATATTTCAGTCTCTTTCCTCTCCTGGTGGCTTTTGGTCTTCAGTTTTTTGATTAGGCTTAATTTCATAGGGATGGTTCACAAGATGCTTTTCCCCCCTCACAGTGATAAATTGAATGCCTTAAGGAGACACAAGGAGAAACTTGAAGAGAAGATAATGGATCAGTACAAGTTTTATGATCCTACTCCAAAAAAGTAAGTCCCATGTGGGTTCAGTTCTGGTCAGTTGTACAGAGTTGTGAAGGTGAGAAAGGGCTCTCCAGTTCTCTCCTCACTCGCAGCCATTCCCTGAAGCTGCAGGTTGTGTTAATGTAGAGCACAGTAGCTCATGTGGAGCCCTGTGTTTTAATACTGGAATATGAAACCGTATTAACTGGAAAAAAGGCACTTTGCCCTGATGAATATAATTTTTCCCCAGCAGCAGGGAGGGACCCCCAGTAATGGTGACTAAGCAGCAGTAGAAGCTTCCAGAGCTGCTCTTTCGAAGGGGTTAAGCAGTTCATTGGAGAGAAAGGACTTAAAAAATTTTGTGAACAGCAAAGAGTCAAGCTAATTCCACCACACCGAGTTCTGACTGATAGCCTTAGCAAAGAGAGGAATTCATCTTCAAAGCAGTTTTCATTCCTTTCCAAGTCTGTTCCTGTAGTAGAGCTTCTCACCCTGTTAAAATGTCTTATGTGGGTCCATATGTGTCGTTTCGATTTCCTGCAGAGGGAATGGTTGTCTTTCTCACATTTCTCATGCTGAAGAAATATTTCTGTAAACTACTTTTGACTTTGGGAGAGAAGTGGATTTCAAGCTCTGTGGAATTCATGCTGCATCTTTCCAGCCAATTCATGACAGTAACAAATAAGAATCTAGGATGTCTTGACAGCTTTAGCACAACTGTAGACTTCTTTGGGGAGTATTTCTTGTTGTGTTTTATAAATTCCATTCACAAAACCTGTTTTATCAGGAAAAACCACTGGATTGGAGCCCGAGCCTTAGTCAAACTCATCAAGCCAAAGAAGGAGACTACAAGGGAGCGGTTGAAAGCAGCAGAAAGCCCTCCATGGCATTCTGAGTCCCCCGAGACGGTAAACTCTCCGTCTGCCTCCCAAAAACTGAAACACCAACAAGAGACTCAGGATAATACCTCTCAAGGGTCAAACTCTGTGGAAGAGAGAGAAAACCCTGGGGGTTCTTCAAACAAAGGTAATGAATGCCCAGCCAAAATTAATTAATTTTTTTTATTTTTGAAAATATTTTGGGATATATTGATACTCCATTACATTATGGTTTATATTCCTTTTTTTAGTAAGCAAAGTAAGCAAAAAAACCCTAAAGTAAAAAACTGAGTAAACTAAAAGGTGGTGTTTTTTTTGTTTTAGTTTTCGTTTGATTAGTTCCTTTTATCCACTTTGTCTCCCTTCAAGTTTTGTATATACTTTCTTGGTGTACCTAATGTATTGCATGTTACTTAATAAGATGGTGGGAAATACGTCATTTAGTGGGGTTTTGGAACGAAGCAGTGTAAAGTTGGACCATATCATAATATGGTTGAGGTAAGGAACGCTCATCCCAAACTCATGAGCTGAAAAGTATTTTTTTGAAAAAATGACTGGTTGATTAAGGTTGATTAGCAACCAGTCTTCAAATGGGTAATAGCTGGTCTTACAGGGACTGCCAGGAGATGGCGCACATGCAGAACAAATAACGTAGAAAATGCTACTTTATTGGAATCTAATTAGTTTGGAGGATAATACTGTGTTTTGACTTTAAAGCAAACTAAGAATTACGTAATTTAAATTGATGAAATTATTTTCCTGAAGTCTTCTAATGCAAACGTAAGGAAGATGGAATGATTTCTTTTTCTGTTTAGTTAATTCATAAAGTAAATAAGGTGTTCTTAACGATGGGAAATTTAAAAGAAAGCTCCTCAAAGAAAGTAGTCTGTGATCTTTATTAAAGGAAATCTATCTCCCAAGCTTTGCTTACTCTATTGAGATCACTGCTGTCAGCTTCTGTAGAGAAGTTGTTGTCCTCCAGGAATCCTTTTCTAGAAGCAGTTTTGAAATGAATCCTGAAGTAATCCTTCCCATCTTCCCCCTGGGGAGTGTGGGAACCAGAAGGGGAGCAGCTGAGGAGGGTGGACCTGTGGTTATAAACTACTGCAAGGGCCTCTCTGGCTGGAGTTCTTCTTTTGATTGGGTTCTATATTCCCTTTCTCCATCCTAATTCTTGGAGGTTGTTGATTCACTTCAAATAAAAATGCATATGTCAGATCATCCATGTGATCCCAGGGGATGTCAAGTGTTCAACATGCATCCAAAGCTCAGCCTGGGAATTTGGGCTTGGGTTTCCGCAGAACAAGGCCCTTGTGGAGATCAGAGATAACACAAAGTCACTGGGGCTTTGTTCTTTTTGATGTTATGTGGAACATGTTTATGTTGAGATGAAGAGCATCGGTATTAAAGCCTTGAAGACATCTAGGAAATTTGAGTATATTATCGGGAAGTAACATGCACCTCTACTTGGTTTTATTTTATTAAGTAAAAATGTTTTAGGTGATCTAACAGTAATTTCTTAATGGTCTTACTTACATTTTATGTATATGTGTTAGTCGATGCATTAGTCAGATGAACTATGCATTAGTCAGTCCTCTAAATATATGTGTTACTCTTCGTTTAGCCTTTCTTGTTTTTACTGGTTTTGTAGTCTTTAATCTGTTTTAAGACACTTTAAGTTTTATTGACAAGGGTTTTTTTACTCTTTTTTTCTTTCTTCTTCTTTTTGGGATACCTGGGTGATAACAATTTAGCTGCGCAGCGCAAAAAGATTGCCTTTTTGAGAAGCAAAATCAAGGATAAAGAAAAGTCTCCTAAGTCTCCTAAGTCTCCATCGACCCATCAGTCTCTGTCTAGCCGGTTCCGGTTCTGGTCTTCTTCCGACATCCCATGCTCTCCTAATGAACCTCTTTCTTTCCCGGAATTGGGATATTTCTAACACCTTCTCTTTAGCATTTATCCTCATTTATTTCTGACTAATATTTTAAACAAACAAAGGAACAAAAAATCATCCCACGTGCCTTAAGAGAACACACACCTTGATAGAAACACTCAGCATGTCTTTACAATACTCTAAATACAAGCACAGATTAGTGAACATGGACCTAAGTTTTCCTGTAGAAGACGAATCCCTATTGCACACTGGATCATTTCTTCAATGCAGCACATTTTTAGGGGACCTCATGGCATACAGTTTGCGTATGTATATTGGCTGTGGTGCATGGTACGAGTAAGTGAAGTTGCTGTGCGCTTCGATGCTTCTCTTGCAGTCATGTACTGGCATCGTGTCCGGTCAGTGTTGAACTGATTTGCTGTTGCTGTGCTTCCTACAGTGTTGTAGTCCTACTAAAATACAAATCTAATACATAGGAGTCTCACATCCTGAAGACTTTTCCAATATTTTCTGCCACTAACTCCTAAAAATGGCAGGTCCTTGTCTGCTTTAAATAGTCTAGATTTGAATATAGAGTGGAAGCTACCAGGAAGAGTATTCTCTGCACAATGTCTTGACGTTTGCATTCAAACCAGCTGTTTAGCAGGGTTTCACACTTCCAGCTATGGAAATTTGTCTTGAATTGAGCTGAAGTTTCAGTTTTTGCTGCTTCAGTTTTGACAGAATTTTTTGGAAGAAGAAAGTAATTTGTTCTCTTAAGATTAGGAATAATGGAACCATCATGGAACCGTTGCCCGGGATTCTTATTGCCTGATAAGTCACAACCTGGTGGCTTCTGAAAGGAAGGTGTGGGTCCAGTCCCCACTCTGCATTAGAGAAACATACGCAGCAGGGGCAGTACTCTATGGGGAGCTCAGTGGAGAGGCCAAAAGATCTCATCTCCCCTCTCTCTCTGTCTCTGAGAAGTGGTCCCTCTGTGGCACAACCAAGGACAAGCCTACAAATCCATTTTTGGGATTTGTAGAAAATGTTTGTCTCCAGGGCAAGTAATAATTCTGGCATATATGGAAGGTGTTACGTGCATCTAGTAAGTCAGAAATACAGATTTGCACAGCAAGCTTTAGCCACTAATGGCCCCTGCAGGCGTGCCATTCAATTCAGTTCTGAGAGAAAGTGCCAGCCCTGGGCTATGGAGGCCACGCAGACTGTGGGGGGGAAACACTGATTCTGAACTCAGCCTCCAGGAGTCGTCTAAGATGACAGTAACTCAGTCCATTTCTCTAATAGAGCTTTGCTGCTGCTCTGTGCTTTCAACTAACTGGCCGTCCGTTGTCTCTGCAAGTTGTTTATTTTGACCACTGCACTCTGCTGTGTTTTCAGCATTTAGTTACTATTAGTTAACAAGTACTCCATAGAAATACATAGAGAAGTAGAATCTTGCATCCCATTAAGGGATTTCCTATAGTAAATTATTTAAATTTTATTCTATTTTATACATGCCTTAAATAGTTACATTCACATTACAAGAAATTAATGAACCTACCTTATCACTAGGAAAGATGTCTTCAGCCTCCTTGAATCTAAATAATATTCTAGCAGGTAGTTTTTGTTGTTCTCATGCTAAGATCCCAGTAATTCCATTTAAAAATCATTGCACCAGAGCATCATAAGAGTAGAGTTTTAACCTTATAGAGACTGAGCTCTTACCACAGCAAAGATCTAAACCTGAAAACTATTAGCTTAGTGTGCAGGTCATGGTAGATAATTTCCAAATGAGCATTATTTCTCTTTGAATAAGAGTGTGACTTCTCTCACTCTTTCCTTATTCTATTCTATTACTGAAGTAAATGTTTATAAAATGTACCTGCAAAGAATAATGTTATGGGAATTTCACACCTCGCGTATCTTTTCTGCATTCATGTTTTTGCTCCTTTTCTTCCTCCTTTCATGGTAATTGTTGCATGTATAATATCGACCTTCCCACTGGCCCAAAGCAGCCCTTGTCACTCCCACACGTTACGTGATAGGAAATCTCTGCTACCAGTTTTTCAATCCAATGGAAAAGCTTGCAAAACTCTGTTGTGCGGTTTCTTTGTGCCTGCTTGTCATGTTTGTACGGGCAGATCAATACAAATCTCCTACTGCTGTTTTTCATTGACTCATCTTTATTTACTTCTCTCCTTCTCAGTGCTAATGGACCTAAAGCAAAAGAGGAATTCCCATCATGGAGGCAGCAATGATAATGTTGACATCTCAGCAGACTCTGCGACAAAGCAGTGCTGTGTGGAGCTGGGGCCCAGGACTTACTCGACCTCGGCTATTCATCTGCACACTTCCACCCCCATCTCCAGGCTCCAGAACAGACCGAAAGGTGCGCGCTGTGTTTGATAGACCAGCTCTTAGGACAAGTCAGGCTACTTCATAGCTCCTGCTTGGGTGAAACACAGCTTCTAGGGGCACTCAAGTACAAAACCCAGAGCACTAGTAGTTTCACTTCTACTTTATCTGGTTTAATTGATCAGATACAGGGCTTCTTTACTCTTGACAGAACACATTTGGATGTCAGTTCTCCTGTGCTTTCCTGCCCCATGGTTCACAGCAGTGGTTAGAAAATGGCTACTCTTCCAATGGTGGCCCTATAAAACCCTCTTGATCACCCCAGTCTTCTACACTTCTACACGCATCAGAGACTGACCTGAAGAATTAACCTTCCTGTGTTTAATATTGCCTTTTAAGTTTTGTGTTCTTTTCAGGCTATAACTCAGAAGATAATCTATGTGAACAGTCCCCTGAGGTGGAGTTTGCAAGCACCAGACAGCACGGTAAGCCTGCAGCATGTACAAATGCCCCAAACTTCTGCATTAAGACTTGTTTCATTGCATCCACGTGAACTGTCCTGGAGCGTTTTAGTTAAATTTAGATGACAGAATGAGATGTAATAATGCAACACCATTTTGGGCATGTGGGTCTAAGCACTTCTATTTTTCTATTGAGAATCTTTCAGTGGACGTTTTCCCAAAATAAATTTTCGGAAACAATGCTGACGTTAAGATGAGTTGCCTTGCTCCAGCAACAGACCCTTCAATGCACATCCGACAGATTAGTTGCTGATTTTTCTGGACAATGTTCAATTCCTTCCTTGAGGGAGTGAATTGGCAATAAAAAAGATAGGGTGGGGGGGTCTGGGTGCACGGCAGAAGCACTGGTGCAACAGCAGCAGCACTACCTGCTTACAGATTTGTGGAAGACTGCATTTGCAGGCTGGTAACCAGCCCCTTCCAAAGGACCAAACTGAGAAAGAGACAGCAACTTATTGTTGAACTTCTTCAGTATTTACATTACTTTGTTTATAGTTGTTGTAAGAGCAAAACCCAGAACATAATTTGTTGTGCAAAAAAAAATAAATATGAGAAAAACAAGATGAATTCTGAACAACTTGACTTGAAAGATGAAAATGGTTTCTACTCTGTCCAGACTTTGGCGTCCTGTGTATATTATGTTGTTAATGTTTTCAAAGTGACTTAGTTGCACTATTTTCAGAAGGCAGACTGCAACCAAATCTTTTAGAGAATCAGAGGAACTTAAGGTTGATTGTTCAATGATTCTTTTATGTTTTTCAGTGTCCAGGCCAAACAGTATAGAGAGCAGTAGAAACGCTTCCTGCAGCAGTTCACCTCTCAATTTGAAAGGTAAACCTTTTACAGTTGAGTTCTGACAAACAGAAATTCCATGAAACTGTGTGCAAAATGCTGATTTCCTTCCAATTAATTTGAAAACTGTTGTTTTGAAATTGTAATGGTTTTACAATGTGGACATGGTTGCCCTTGGAATCAAAATGGCTAGCAAGAAGTATTTTTCTAAGATTGATTCTGGCAGGGGGTGGCTTTTTTAAGGCAAGTAGTCCAAGTTTTGCTTCAGCCTGACTGGCATCATATTGTGGGAAGTACCAGCCCACTCTTGGACTCCTTTTACAACAACAGATCCTGCTGTTCTTACACCATATGCACTGTGTGTATGGAATCTGTGTGCTCTGGAAATCTGCTTTTGCTGAAATTGTGCATCCTTGCAGCGTGCCAGACCTGCCACTGTGGAAAAATCCAATTTATGCTTTCCCACTGGCAGGTTCTGGCTCTCAGATCACACACAGCCAAGACTGGGAGATCTTCTGGTGGCACAGAGGTGGTAAAGAGGCCCCCTTACTATCTGTGTTATTCCTGTTCTTTGGACACATAGTTGTGCTTGTTTAACACAGGGGCTCAAAGTATATACTGAAAAACATCTACTAGTCCTGATTTTTCAAAGTTCTGACTGCCTTGAGTTCTGTGGGAGAAGAAAGTAAGGTCAAAAATGCCACCTAGTCTGTGTGGACATAGCCCTGGATGATAAGTGCCTACCTCAGTGAGAAACCTACTGAAATGAGGGAAGAGCAGTGTCTTGAATGAGACTTATGCTTCTCCTCAGGTTCCTTAGATCATATCCATGGTAGAACTGAGAGCCTCAGCAGTGAAGATACGGTGCCAAGCAGAGAAGCACCAGCCTTGCTCCAAGACACCTATCCCTTTCACTCTGCTTCTGCCGTCTTAAGCCCCAGCAGCAGGCATGAGTCCTCCTCCCACAGGAACGGTCTGATCTCTTACGATACACCTCAGAAGAGCACCCCATCCCCGTCTTACGCGGGCAGGCGACGGTCTGCCTCACCCGGCAGCGAGATGGTAACTTTGGAGGAGTTCTTGGAAGAGAGCAACAGGCTGTCTCCACCGAGTGTAAGTATGTCAAAAAACTGTTCCGAGCTGATTCAGGGGATGAGGACGTAGGGAAGTAAGGAAAGACAAGAAGATCATTGTTCATATGTGTGGAACTTGTGGAGAACTATTGAATCTTGCAGAATGAGTGAAGCAGTTCCAACAACTATGGCAAGATTAACTTTCACACAGCACTCTGCTGATTTATTTTGGTGTATCAGCTATGGCAAGTCAGGCAGATAATTCACTACGAGTCCTGTGTGTTGGACTGATGGGGCTTTTTGATGTCAAACACTCGTGGTCAAGGTTTCATATTATATCATCAGTTCTCAGCTCCAGGTATTTTTATTTGTGAACTGATAAGTTTTCTGTGTAGTTTTCAGCTGCTAAATCTGCAATTAGAAATGAAACCTAACAGTAGCTTTTAACTGAAATGCAAAATATGCAGTCGTTAAAAACCATCTCCTAATCTGAAAATACCAGTCAGTGTTTTTGAGAGAGAATATTTTTCTTGTTGAAATAAGTTCTCGATGTTCACTGTGCTGCGTGTTTGTGCTGAGTGGCACCGTGCTGTTGGTTCAATAACTGCAAGAATCTGTCACACGTTGAAGTGCTTTGTCAGGAATGAAACGCTTGTTTTCTAGAAGGCATTTGTCTTTTACTGCTCAGACTCGCTGCACAGCAGTGCACTGTTGAGCATGTTAATATCCTAAGAACCAATTCATTGATAGTGCCGAATGTTTCTGTTTGGTGAATGCTGTGGTAACTACTGAAATCAACAGACCTGTGCCATTTTATGGCTTCAGTAAATTCTAGTCCTTGAATTTTCAGAGAAATATTTAAATATACCTTCTATTCCCTCATTATCCTAAATAGAATTCTTAGCTTTTAGAGATGTTTAAAATTTGATAATTTTTTGTGTGTGTAACTGCCTGACCGTCTCTCCATTTTCATTCTTTCTGTCATCCTTGTTCCTTTCCAGCGTCGGCGCAGTTTAAATGAGAGCGAAATGATTTCATTGCACCAATTTCTGTTAGAAGCTGATGCACTGTATCCCTCTTGCTACTCCCTATGTCCTTCCCTCCATCAGGAACCTTCGCAGTCACTCGAATCAGTCCTCAGTCATTCATGTCCCGACAGCGTGAGGCACAGAACAGGCAGGGGAAATAGGAGATCTACTTCCCTGTATATCCCCAGGGTATCTGTTGTTCTTGCTATGAAGGCAACACCGCTCAACTTACCACAGCTTTTGCTAGCGTATTAATACCAATATAAAAGCATCCTGTAACTCCTGGCTGTTATTTTAAAGGCTGCCAGATCACTTGCATTAATTGCTCATAAAGTATTTCCCGTGCTTTTTTATAAACACGCGTGCTTTTGGAGGGCTAGTCTCTCTCTAATGTTAATGTGCAAACCAGCAGGTTAAAGTGAAGTTAAAAATAGTCCTAACACTTTAACATTTAGTTGAGCGTAGAAATCCTTCCACTGCACTTTTACCATTGATAGCGTTCACCTCGAGCAAATGAGCTTTGTGACTGGAAGAAATGTTTGGAATGCTAGTAAATGAATATATTAAGCTTTAATATACTCCCTAGAGGAGAGTAAATAAATTTTGTGAGCTTGAGCTTGTCATAGCACGTTTCTCGTGAGGACAGCATGTCCCTTAACTATTCTGAGCATGCCTCGTACTAATAGTCCAATGGCAGCTGATCAAATGTCACCATTTTTGGATTGCATGTACCATCCCCATGAAATATTCATTGTATATTTTCTTTTAATGCCAGGTTAATTGTCTGACTTGAAATTTGAAAGCTAATTGTGGGCAAGCAATTGTATTTCTAATTTTGTAGTGATTTTTTGTATGTTTCATTATATAGTACACGCAGGTATTAACACACATAGTGTGTTGAGTGGGAGAGGTGAGGGGAGTCAATGGAGCAGCAATGAAACTCTCCAGTAATGCTTGTGCATCTCCCCAAGGTATTCTCTCCTGTCACATCCCTGAAGTTACAGTAGAGTGTTCCCCAGATGAACTGTATTCTGGAAGATGACAGTCATTGATACCTGCTGCTACCAACGGCTAATGTCATTAATATCATATTGATGTTACAGTGACAGTGGCTGAAAGGAAGCAAAAGAACTGCTGCCCAAGTTGCAAGTGAAATCAAAATTTTATAATTTATGACAATTAATCTGGCAAACAAGCCCGTCAAAATCTAATTACAATGAACATGTTACTCCTTGATTTGGATTTATACCTGTTGTAAACATTTATGTCTTCTCTTCCCCACTTTAAATATAAAATCTATGGTTGTGTTTGGGTTGAATTAAGTGGGAAGGAAGACTATCTGAACACAAAGCTCTGCATGATTCTTTACACACAAAGTGTTGTCATTAATGTGGTATGTGCATATTTTCTTACCCCAGGACACCTCCAACAACAGAGATGACTTGCTCAGCAATTACTTTAGGAAAGCAAATGAGCCTTTGGCTACTGGGAGCCTGCTGGTTCAGCCGTCCAGAAAGGAGGCTGCTAAGATGCCCACTAGTCTTGTTGCTCCAACTGTAAAGATGACCGTCGCCAACGAAGAAGGAAGAACAGCTAAGCCTGGAAATTACGTGAAGCCAAACCTCAGACAAGTCGAACCTGAGCCTCTGGCAAACTCCCAGGGGTCCCTTAAGCTCCCCCCCCCAGCACAGCCCCAGCCTGCCAGCGGGATGCGGCAGCTGGCACAGCCTCAGCAGCCTGGGGCCGCGAGCAGGAGGAGTACGTCGCTGAGCAGGGCGTTTAGCTTGGCCTCTGCAGACCTCCTCAGAGCCACCGGCCCGGAGACCTACAGGCAGGAGAGCCCTCAGAAGTCAGCGGCAGACCTGCGTGGGGGCAAGGACGCTGCCGGTCAGATGGGCAGGGCTCCTGTGCCAGCCAGCTCCCAGGTGACCCTAAGAGAGAGGCCACAGTCTGCAAAGGTGGCGGGTTTGGCGCAGGGTGTGGATTCCCGCTGCCGGCAGCTCGACGCCCGGCGCCTCTCCTTGGCCCCACCAAAGGACGAGAGGCCCCTCTCCTTCCATCAGTTCTCGGCCTCCCCCACCGCCTCCACCAGCAACCTGACCCTGCCGCAGCAGGAGCGTGCCAGCCCCGGGCAGCACCACTCACCCGCACCACACACCCTCTCCAAAGTCAAACCCAAGCCAGCCCCTCGCTCTGGGGAGGTGGCCACCGTGGCCCCTGCCAGGGCTGTGTCCAGCAGCACAGAGGGGAATATTTCCCTCGGGCAAGGCCAGGGTGATGCCCTACTTACCAAGTGCCAGGGTAAACTGCCAGAAGGCAGCGCTGGGACTGTGGAGGAGCCCATGAGAGGAAGCAGCTCCACCAGCACTCCCGGGTCTCTGGACCCCCAGGGGGATCAGCAGACAGTTTGGTATGAGTATGGGTGTGTGTGACCCACCGATGCAGCTGGTAGGACATGCGTCTGGCATTACTGATGTCTGGGTGGCATTTGTCTAGACACCGTGCCCCGTCTTCAAAGGCATCCCATGCGTGCTGCTCTGAGTGTTCAACGGGTACTGTCTCCTAGTTGGACAAAGTATGATTAAGAGAAACAAGGAGCAAAACCCCAGCCCTTCCCTTGATGCTGTTGTGCCTGAAACAAAGTGGGAGCCTGACCTAATCTTCACAGCAGGCTTGGCACCTGCTTCTCACAGGGGCTGAGCATTCCCCACTCCAGGAGAGGCTTAGCAGGGTCCTCTGTCATTGCTGTGCTGTGCTCCCCTCCTACCTGCATTAAAGAAGATTTTCATGGGTCCCATGTGTGCTGAACCCAGCCCCACCATTGATCTATAACTTAACCATACTGAAAAGGTCATATAAAAGCCAAACTTCTCCCCCCGAAGACAGAACCAGACACTTGGCTTAGATAGCTTACAGAAAAAGCTGAAGAGCAAAAGTGTGTGGCTTTGCCATGGATCTGTTAAAATCAATTCTTCTTGCCACAGCCACATTTTATAGACTTCAAGGGTCACATCTTCCCCGCTGGGTCTGTGTGACACAGGGAGGCCGGCGTCGTTCCCCGCTGCCTTCGCTCAGCTGCAGCTCAGCGGGTCCTTGACTCTGCAAGCCACGTGGTGCTGCCTTTTCAAACTTGTTTTATCTTTTATACAAACACTGGAACTAACGCAGCCTTTCAGGGGAGATGCTATTTCAATTGCAAAGGTGGCATCTCATGTACAAAAGTGTCTTGTATGTATATAAGAAGCTCAAGTATTGTATAGGAATGCTGTGTAAATTGTATTATTACATCCTCGTGTGCACGACAGCCCACGCCCTAAGCAACAGGTGGGGTTTTGTCTCTTAGAAATCCTTGTTTGTCTCCAAGAACTTTGCTCAGTATAGAAAGCAAAATAATTTTGTATACATGTGAAAGAAATATACTTTTAAAAATCTATTTATGTGCAAAGAAGTTCCTTGTGTGTTTCTGTCCAGAGTGTCATCAGCTGCTTATGTATATATGATGAAATGCATATCTTTAATTCTATTTCATGTTTGTAAAGCTCTTTTTCTTGCAATAGACTAAATCCTTAAAAAAAGTAATACTTGTTTTGCTGGTTCTGATTTAATCTAGTAAAAGCTGAAAGTGATTCAGCAGAGGATGTTTTTGTTATCTTGTAGGTAGTGATCCCCTTCTGGAAACTACAAAATTGTTTATAATAAAGATTAAAATAAAATCAATTGATGATGTACTTTTTTTTTTCATTGGAGAATTGTGATTCATGGTGCTGGATGGAGATCTGTCTGCAACAGCTTTGGGGAAGCCTCAGTATTGATCTGCATCTCTGTGTGGCAGAGTTGCCTTTGTTTTTGTAATGTTGCCACAAAAGACATAGGAGAAATCTTTCCATTTGATTGTAACCTTCTTTCTGCAGAGCTCACAGGTCACTGTAGTGACTTAAGGTCACTGTAGAATCAGACTGTTAGACTTTTATGCTTCTCTGATCACACGTGCCAAGCACACTGTCAGCTTGACCAAGCCTGCGTTTTGTACAACCTGTTTTGTGCTTAACTCTCAGGATTCCTTACAGAAGTGAGAAATTATTCATCTTTGAACATGAAGAGAATGGCAAAAGGAACTTTCTGCCATCTCTGCTATTTTAATTGCTAACAACAGTTTTGCAACAATTTTTAAATTACCTGCTATACAGCAATTTTAGAACATACTGAGTGGTTTTGGTGAGCTGAAATTTTTCCAGAAATTCCCTCTCAGTGCTGATTCTTGGGCAGATCTCTAAAAACTGATGTTTCTCCTTTGTATCAGCTCCTTTTTGGAGGCATATACTCCATGGCCTTGCAGGCTGGGCTGCGAGGAACTGATCTGTGAGTTGTCAGTTCCTGTAGATCTGCTTTTGCTATAAATACCTGCCCAGTCACTTACGCCTTGTCGTTTTCCGAGCTGTTTACAGTTATTGACTTTGTCAGGTCTAGTGAGTGTCAATAAAAATGTTTAATACTTACATAGTAAATATTTACATAGTACCTTTCAATTACGGGTAATTTTAAATACAGATGTCATAACATGGAACAACTGTTGAAGCACGCATGCTGTGGCACTTGGGCCTTCCTCAGAACATGCAGAAAAATTTCGGGATAGGTGCCTGTCCTGCCGTAGCAGTCTGCTCAATTTAATAATTGTTTTCAACTCTTCTTTGATAGATTTGGTGGCTCCCAACTAAGAGTTTTCCAGATGTTGGGGGGCATATTAGAAGATCAGCCAAAGGTAAATGACCTTAAGATAGAACATGGAAGAATTGCTCCAGAAACCGTTAGTTCATGTAAAATGACAACAACCTGGATGCTGGAATAGATGTAAAGGGATTAACACTTTGGGGTTGGTTTTGGGGGTTTATTTTGTTAAACATGAACCTATCTGTGCTGAGAGAATTTGAATCGTGGTTTTGCATTTTTAGATTAAAAGTGAAAAAAGATAATCAGTTGTGGTAAGTTCCAGCAAAAAATTCTATCCTAACAATTGCTTCTTTGCCCATCAGAATCGTAGAATATCAGATCCTGGCAGCGCTGGAGATGGTCAAGGCAAGTTGGAAAACTTGGGAATGTTTTTACAAATCGCTAGTACCAGGCAGAATTAACCTGACCTAAGAGTGCGGGATGAAATAGTTCAGTTACTAAAACTTCCAAATGAAGTTATCATTATGAAGGGTTGCTCCTGTGTATAACATCTGTCCTGGCTTCGTTTAAGGCTGGGAAGAGCTTGCTTTTGCACATCTGTTGCAGAATGACCATCCCCAATTGGTTCTCATTTGTGATAGGACTCCAAATGATCAGGTCAGCTGTTTTGTTTCTTCCTGTCACCCCTTCAATGCCATCTCTCTTTCAGAATGCAGCTCTGCATACTGAGAAGCAGCTGCTTAAGGAGCAGCTGAAGCATTTGGAAACCCAGAATGTCTCCTTCAACAATCAGATCCTGACACTACAGAAGCAGAATGTCTTCCTTCAGGAGCACAATACTGCCCTGCAGACGCAGGCGGCCAAACTCCAGGTCAGGACAACTCAATGGTGAACTTTGAGGGTGGACCACAAACTGGTGCTAAACTTTTCTTTCCCAAAGCCTGAGGAGCTGGCAGTACAATGTGGGGTAGGTTTTGATAAAATACAGAAATAAACCCATTGTGATTAAACAGCCACCAGGGCTGTGGGACAGGACAGCTGCTGGGCTGTCAACTAAATGAGCTGGAAGCGATTACGCAGCCACTGCTGCTGCTTAGCAAGTCTCTCTCAGACTGATTAATGGTTCTCATTGATTCAGGCTTTGCTTGAGATTATCAGGTTTAGGTGTGTGGAGGCTGCTTGCTGGGTTCTTTCTTTTCTTGATGAGTACCAATTATTAAACAGTTCTAGGCCAAGGAAAAGGTAGTTTTCTACCAATAGGTTGTCTCTAGTGATAAGTTTTCAGATCACCATTATAAACATTAACAGTTTGGAGCATCTGTTGCCAAGATGTGACTTTGGGTCAGAGATGTTGCAGGGGAGCAGATGGTGGTCTTTTCCGTACTCAAAGCAGGTTGATTTTGGCAGTTTTGAGAGTGCAGTGTCCTCCTCAGCAGATCAGTCTTACTAGCTATAACTGACTAGCAGATCCTTGAGCAGTTCAGTTCTTTGTGGCTTACTCTAGAGAAGTCTAATCCTGTAGAGACACTGGAAATACTCCTCCCACTGGAAAAACAGAATCCCTGCTGGGGAGGGTCTCATGGTTTAACCCAGGCCAGCAACTAGGACCACACAGCCACTGCTTCCCTCTAAGTAGCCCTCTTTAAAAAATAGAGGGCTTGGATAAAAATGGACAGAGTAGCCATATCATAGGGAAATGGCAAAAGGCTTGACAAGGCAGTTTCTGCAGAGGCAGCCGTGGGTAATCCCTGCCAAGGGGCTGACTGTGGAGTTTGTCTTCTCCAACTCTGGACTGGCACGCGGTCTGTCTTAAATTCTTGTTGGAGCTGGATGTGAAACCTTCCTCTGCTTTCAGGTTCTTCCATTTGTTGTAGGGACATTGAATTGGAAATGTCCTGGAGCTGAATGGAGGAAGAAAACAAAAATTAAGGTTAATTAAACTGCACTGCTGTTACTGGGAATGAATAGCAAAAAGCAGCTTTTGTCTGGGAGACAGGTACTTTTCTGTGTGGCCCTTCAATGGGCTGGAATTTGGGACAGGCTGTAATTTGACCCTGGGATGAAGGGAATGGTAGCCTGAAAGAAAAAGCAAGTTGGCAGGAGTGACTGTCTTTGGTGCTGTCTGCTGCTTTTGGTTTGGTTTTGAGGTTTTTGTGACTGCAGAGTAACAGTGCTCTGCGTTCATCTCCGCTGGGATGGACGGTGCTTGTTCTGGGTAGCTTTTTCCAGCAGTGCTTCATCTTCCACCTGGTTGCTGTTTTAAAATTGCTTAGAAGGATGTTCCTCCGTGACTGGCAGAGAAGTCATGGGATATTTCTTCCCTGGGATATTTCAGGGCACTATGTTTTTTTCCCAGTCACAGAAAAATGTGCTGATGACTTTTGGCATTCACGGCACCAGTGCCCCCAGTGGCTTCTAATGGTGCGTGTGTGTGAATGGGCATATTTAGATTCCTGAGAAACAGCAAATATTCATAATCCTCTAGATTTTTCATTTGCATTATAAGAACTGCTTCCTTTGATGTTGTTTTGAAGAATGCAAGTGTCAACATACATTGCTGCACCCCCCTCACACAGGGTAACACACTTAAGTGAGGTACCCCGCTTAAACATACTGTACATTTAGAAAGAATTTCCTAAAATCTGCTGTGCAGGTTGATAAAATAATGAGTAAAAAAATATATATTTCTCTTGTTACAACAGAGTAAGCAGAACAGGAATAAAATACGCAGTTATCATGTAGAGAAGAAATTCAAACTGTGTAAGGATCTTCACCCTTGAGTAATTGCCAGTGATCTGTGAATAAGAATGAAGAATCAGCAAACAAATGTTCAAAAAACAGAAAACAGACATTGAATGAGCTTTGTAAGATTCTGAAGTTTATGCAATAGGAAGATATTTCAGTCTCTTTCCTCTCCTGGTGGCTTTTGGTCTTCAGTTTTTTGATTAGGCTTAATTTCATAGGGATGGTTCACAAGATGCTTTTCCCCCCTCACAGTGATAAATTGAATGCCTTAAGGAGACACAAGGAGAAACTTGAAGAGAAGATAATGGATCAGTACAAGTTTTATGATCCTACTCCAAAAAAGTAAGTCCCATGTGGGTTCAGTTCTGGTCAGTTGTACAGAGTTGTGAAGGTGAGAAAGGGCTACTTTGTTCTTGAAACAAAGATAAGGAACGCTCATCCCAAACTCATGAGCTGAAAAGTATTTTTTTGAAAAGACGATTGGTTGATTAAGGTTGATTAGCAACCAGGGTAATAGCTGGTCTTACAGGGACTGCCAGGAGATGGCGCACGTGCAGAAGAAATAACATAGAAAATGCTACTTTATTGGAATCTAATTAGTTTGGAGGATAATACTGTGTTTTGACTTTAAAGCAAACTAAGAATTACGTAATTTAAATTGATGAAATTATTTTCCTGAAGTCTTCTAACGCAAATGTAAGGAAGATGGAATGATTTCTTTTTCTGTTTAGTTAATTCATACAGTAAATGAGGTGTTCTTAACGATGGGAAATTTAAAAGAAAGCTCCTCAAAAAAAGTAGTCTGTTATCTTTATTAAAGGAAATCTATCTCCCAAGCTTTGCTTACTCTATTGAGATCACTGCTGTCAGCTTCTGTAGAGAAGTTGTTGTCCTCCAGGAATCCTTTTCTAGAAGCAGTTTTGAAATGAATCCTGAAGTAATCCTTCCCATCTTCCCCCTGGGGAGTGTGGGAACCAGAAGGGGAGCAGCTGAGGAGGGTGGACCTGTGGTTATAAACTACTGCAAGGGCCTCTCTGGCTGGAGTTCTTCTTTTGATTGGGTTCTATATTCCCTTTCTCCATCCTAATTCTTGGAGCTTGTTGATTCACTTCAAATAACAATGCATATGTCAGATCATCCATGCGATCCCAGGGGAGGTTCAGTGTTTAACATGCATCCAAAGCTCAGCCTGGGAATTTGGGCTTGGGTTTCCGCAGAACAAGGCCCTTGTGGAGATCAGAGATAACACAAAGTCACTGGGGCTTTGTTCTTTTTGATCTGGGTATAAATTAAATGTAGGCTTGTAAGGGATTGCAGCCCCACAGACTTCCTTGGACCCCTCCAGCTGCCAAAAGTAGGTTTAAGGCAAGATTTAGAAAAACTTACAAGCCTACATTTAATTTATACCCAGATTTTCCACCTGGAATCCAAACTTCTTGTGGTGTGGAAAAGCTAAAGAGCTTTTGTTGCACCTGAGGGGCCTTTCCAGCCCCCACTCCAGGGGCCTCTAAGCACCTTTCTGTGCACCCCAGGGGCCTCCGCGTGCCTTTATGTGAATACCTCAAGCACCTTGGAGTTCCTTTCCATGTGTCCCAGAGGCCTCGGAAGGCAATCTGTGCATCCAAGAGGGATCTGGATGCATTTTGTTGTGCCCATAGAGCCTCCAAGTGTCTTTCTGTGTGGCCCAGAGACATCGTAGTACTTTTCAGTGAGACCTCCATGGCTCCCTGTGCCTTTCTGTGTTGTCCAGGGGCCATGATATGCTTTTCTGTGCGCCCAGGGATCTTTAAGTATGTTTTGGTGCATCCCTGAGGCTTCCGAGTGCCTTTCTTTGTGGTACAGGCATCTCCAAGGATCCTTGTCTTCATATCAACCCTTCCCGTCACTTTCTTTGTGGCCCCAGGACCTCCAAATGACGTTCATCTAGACCCATGAGCCTCCTTGGGCCTTTCTGTATGCCCCAGGGGCCACTGTGTGTATCTCAGTGAGACCTTTGGGTCTCTAAGTGCCTTCTGGTGCAGGGCAGGGACACCCCAGAGTGCCGTTCTGTGCAGCCCTGGGGCCTCTGAATGCTCTTCTTTGGACCCCATGGACCCCTAAATGCCTTTCTTTGCTCCTCCGAGTGCCTTTCTGTGTGACCCAGGATCCTCACTCAGCATTTCCTAGGACAAGGTTCTTGACTAGAAAGCCCCAAGAGCTTGGGCTGTGTTTGAAGACACACCAGGCATGCAGCAAACCAATTACCACAGCTTGAGACTGCCACAAGAGCTGGCTCTGGATGTTTGCTTCACAGCCCAGTCTTGCTCTCCTCTTTTTTAGAGCTTGCCAGGTTTTGTCTTTAACCTGTGGGATTTTTCTGTGTTATAGTCAACTTTCTTCAGTTAAAGTGAGCTAAATATTTCTGGGAACACTTAAGTACTTCCAGGAAGTAGATAACTAACCAACCTCTGTAGTCCATAAGCACAACTTAGTTTAATAAGTCAACAGTTACAGGAGATTATTGCACAATTTTGTGCTGTTGGTGCTGAGTCTGCATGTCTCACAGCAACTTGTTCTGTACCTCACACTGTGTTACTTCTTATTCCCATACCTTAAACGCATATATTTTTGTGAAAATGATTTCTGAAAATTAACTGGTAGTGGCATCTAGGAGAGAAGGGTATTTCAAATACCAGACATGCTCCAGAAATACACATTCTTTAATTCTATGTGTCTTATTTGTTACTCCAGTTGGTGGGGTTTGTCATCCTGGAGGTTGAACACCAGGTCCCATTCTCTGCAGTTGTGGAAAACTCATATGATAGATGCTCCATTCCTTGATCATCTTTATAGCCCTCTGCTGGATTCTCTCCAGAAACTCCCTGTTCTTCATGAACTGAGGAGCCAGAACAGGACACAGTACTCCAGGTGCAGCCTCACCGTGGCACAGCAGAATGCAAGGATGACCTCCTTTGACCTGCTGGACATGCTCTTTTTAATGCATCCCAGGAGACCACTGGCCTTCTTGGCCACAAGGTCACATTGCTGGCTCACGGTTAACTTTTTGTGGCTTGGATGGGCATACACTTTGCTAGGCAAAAAACCAGCTGGATGGACGGGTGCAAAGCATTGCAGTGAATGGAGTTAAATCCAGATGGTGGCCAGTCACAAGTGTTGCTCCCCAGGACTCAGTACTGGGGCCTGTTCTCTTTAATATCTTTATCAACAATCTAGACAAGGGGATTGAGTGCACCCTCAGTAAGTTTGCAGACAACACCAAGTTAGGCTAAAGTGTTGATCTGCTCGAGGGTAGAAAGGCATTGGGCCAAGGCCAATTGCATGAGGTTCAACAAGGCCAAGTGCTGGGTCCTGCACTTGAGTCACAACAACCCCATGCAGCAATACAGGCGTGGGGATGAGTGGCTGGAAAGCTGCCAGGCGGAAAAGGACCTGGGTGTACTGGGTAAAAGCCAGCTGAATATGAGCCAGCAGTGTGCCCAGGTGGCCAAGAAGGCTGATAGCATCCTGCCTTTTATCAGAAATAGCATGGTGAACAGGACTAGGGAAGTGATTTTCCCACTGTACTCGGCACTGGTGAGGCTGCACACTAAGGACTGTATTCAGTTTTGGGCCCACCACTACAAGAAGGACCTTGAGGTGCTGGACCGTGTTTAGAAAAGGGCAACAAAGCTGGTGAGGGATCTGGAACACAGGTCTTATGAGGAACAGCTGAGGGAACTGGGATTGTTTAGGCTGGGGAATACGACACTCAGGGGAGACCTTATTGCTCTCTACAGCTACCTAAAAAGAGGTTGTAGTGAGGTGGGTGTTGGCTCTTCTCCTAAGTAACAGGAGGTAAGGCAAGAGGAAACAGTCTCAAGTTGCATCAGGGGAGGTTTAGATTAAATATAAGGAAAAAATTCTTCACTGAAAGGGTTGTCAGGCATTGGAACAGGCTGCCCAGAGAAGTGGTTGAATCACCATTCCCTGGAGATGTTTAAAATATGTGCAGATGTAGTACTGTGGGACATGGTTTAGTGGTAACTTGGCAGTGCTAGATTGACAGTTGGACTTGATGATCTTAAAGGTCTTTTACAACCAAAATGATTCTATGATTCTATTCTTCTACGATTTTAGAACAGAGCTGGCAAATTTTTAAGGACACTTTCCATAGAGCACAAGAGCTCTTGATCCCCAAGTGTAAGAAAGCAGGAAAGGAGGTCAAGACATGGGCATGGCTGAGTTTTCTGACCTGCTGGTTGAACTAAAGGGCAGGAAGGAAATGCACAGGCAGTGGAAGCAGGGACAGGTATCCTGGGAAGAGTACAGAGACACTGCCCAGTCATGTAGGGATGGGATCAGGAAGGCCCAAGTGCAGCTAGAGCTGAACTTGACAAGGGATGCAGGGATACAAAGGACTTCTACAGCTATGTCAACCAGAAAAGAAAGAAAGTGTTAACCCTGCAATGAGCAAGTATGTCAAACTGGTAACAACAGTTATGAGGAGAAGGCTGAGGTACACAACATTTTTGCCTCAGTCTTCACTCACAACCTCTCTCCCCATACCTCTCAGGAGAATGGACCATAAGACAGGGACTGGAGGAACAAAGTCCCTCCCACTGTAAGAGAAGATCAGGTTTGTGACCACTTGAGGAACCTGAACATACATGAGTCTATAGAACCTGATGAGATGTGTCCCAGAGTCCTGAGGGAATTGGTTGATGTAGTTGCCAAGCCATTTTCCATGATATTTGAAAAGGCATGGCAGTCAGGTGAGTGGAAAAAGGGGAAAAGTGCACCCGTTTTTAAAAAGGGTAGAAAGATCTGTCAGCCTCACTTGTATCACTTCCTTTTCAGATTAAATGTTTAATTGTTCCAGTTGCTATATACATACAATGCAGATTATAGTCAGATTTGTAGCTCTAGTTCCCATAACCTAACACTTCACTCATATTGGAAGAAATGGGGCTAACTGTGCAGTACTGTGGTCATCAGTGGGAGCAGGCAGGCAGTATTTGGCCATAATAAACATCACTGGACCAACTTATTTGTGGGGGGAATCCATCTCACTTGATTTTAGGTGTCTAAGAATTGATTGTGTAAGTGTAAGGTAGCCTTGTGGGCTACTTAGCCCTGGAGAGTGATGGCCATGCTCCAGCGGCCTGGAAGAGGATATGTTGTCACTGCACACAGAGAGACCTGGGATAAGACTTAGTAAACTAATTATCAGAGAGCTGCCATGAGGTAAGAAACTGTCTGGATGGCAGATTTAGTTGGGGCAACTGTTAGATGATAGAAGGTTTTCATTAAGATGAGTTGTTGGACCTAAAAAACAACATCTTGGATTTGCACACCCTTCTTTTTACTATCAGGCTTCTCGCTTTAGCCTCCTGAATAAACCGTGCTTTCTCCTTCCATGGCAGAAATCATAAACTTCCCATATATGTGAAACTGTCAGTGCCCTGCATAACCAGTGCAGACTAAGGTCTGGGGACATGTGAAAAGCCTGTGCCACGCTGGAAAGACCCTGAGAGCTGGGGCACCAACAATGATGCTTTCTTCAGTTATTTTACCAACCAAGCATGTTGCTTGGTTTTCTTTTTCTTTTGAGTTATAATAACAACTTGACCAATTGTTAAACCACTTCCACCATGTCTGGTTAGTATTTGGTGGGATTCTGCTGAACAAGACACGATTGAGTCACACTCATCCACTTTGTCTGTCTGCAGGCTGGAGTGTAAACACCAGAATAGTTGATAGTGTCCTAGCACCAGTATTTACAGAGAGAAATAAGTAAGTTGCTAAACCTCAAACCATATATCTTGTCCAGTTCAAGAGTCCATTTTGGGCAAGGGTGCCAAGTGTTTTTGTGCCTGTGGCCTTCTTTTGAAAGGACAGGCTGTTTGAGAAAGACTCTCTCCCTCTATTTGTTCCCACCATTTGTTTTTAAAGGCAGACTCAAAGGTCTCTGCTGTCTCTTGACAGCAGCAAGAATGTCTGGGAGGGAGGGGCAGGAATGGAGAGCACACCTAAATTTTCCCAGTAAAGTCAGGTCATATATATGATTATTTACCCAACACATATACTGATGTATACTTACTACATGCACTTGCACCTGCCATATGCATTACTTAACAGGCCTGGTTCAGGTAAGGAGTGTGGACAACTGACAGCACTGTACACATGAAGCTCCAGGCAAGGACATTTTTGGTGGGAAATGGCTCTCCATGCAATGCTGGCGTCTCCTTACATTAGAGGGTGACATTTCCACTTGGAGGCTGCGGGTACAATGTGGGAAGGTCAATCGTGAGCTCACAGGGCTAATAGTGTTATCAGTCACCAGATATTAGAGGAAGATTATGAAGGTATGCACCCTCTGAAAAAAACAGAGATTGTGCAAGCCCATCTGTGCTGTGTTATTATTATAGCTGCTGGAAAGTAGCGATGGATACAGCCAGGAGCCCCCCTGCAAAAACTAGCGATGAAAGGAGGTGAGTCCGAACAGTCCAATCATATTTGCATTAATATTCATGTATTTTGCACACTTTCACAGGAAGCCCAGCAAAAATGTGCACTTCTCTCTTTGGAAGTCATGTCCAGCTCAAAACCCACAAGATGGGTGAGAATTGCAAATATCTATGAGCAGCCTGCAATGTGTGGGAGTTTTTATGAAGATAAAACCAAGCAACCAAAAAAAAAATCCTTAAAGTTTCAAAGGGGCTGAATAGAAGTACCCTCTGAAAAAGTATGAGAGCAGAGTAACTGCGTTTAGCTCATTTCTAAATGCAGTAATTAAAAACGATTTAAACACATTTCATGCTAGGTTTTTACAAGAACATTGACCTCCACGTAAGTAAACCTATGCTCCTGTGAAGATTGTAAAATAACAGAAAATCAGTCACAAAAATTTTAGGCTGAAAAAATGAATCCATAATTTCCAGAAGAGCTAAAATACCTCCTCAGCTTTAAAAGAGTCCAGCAATAATTGGACAATATAGGATTGCTGGGTCTTTTATTCAAGTGCTGAGGTATAAGTCTCAGCCGCTTCAAAGGCAAGTAAAGGAAGTTTCACAATGAGAAAAATGTGCAATCTATGCTTTGTGAGTGCCTCTTCCTAGTAATGTTGGATTAAATCCCAAAGCATAGATTTTCCAAGGTCTTTTTTTTTTTTTTTTTTTTTTTTTTTTTTTTTTTTTTTTTTTTTTTTTTTAGCAATAGCCACACGAGGGCAGTAAGCCCCATTTTTCTACTGAAGGAAGTAGTTTTTTTCTTTCAGGCTTTGAACCTGTTGCACAAAGTTCAATAACATATGCACCTGATATTTGCACACTAAGGATCTAAGGTGAGACAGCGCAGTACCTCACCAAGTTTTCAAAGTGAATCAAATTCAGGATTCCTGAGGATTCATTATTCTAGAGCATGTAATTTTTCCACATGTACTCTTTCTACAAAGTCATTTTCATATATTTGTTTCTAGAACCAAAATCTGCCAGCATCAAGTTCCTGATTCAAATCATATCAGCTTCCTAGAAAAGCCACATAAAGTCACTGGCAGAGACATTAACACTGTGCTACAAACATTAAACCTGCATTAAGATATTCTGAGAAACAGTGTTCTACTATTTTCATGGGCTTTGGTAGAAAGCAGTATTTCATTGCATTCTGTGATGTTTCACAATATTGTTTTTCTCCACTATTCTGCATTTTAAATTATTCAGAAAAGTATGGTCTTTGAAGGAGAGGTGCAATTTCAGTCCCTCCTCAGACTGAATCAATGTCTTCTATATTGTCATATAGAAGAACAGTGAGACTTCTCAGCCTTGTATGCCTATAATGCCCTATATGCCTTCTAATTCCACGTA
The DNA here is from genome assembly GCF_001431845.1 of Calidris pugnax. Classification (NCBI taxonomy): domain Eukaryota; kingdom Metazoa; phylum Chordata; class Aves; order Charadriiformes; family Scolopacidae; genus Calidris; species Calidris pugnax. Next base: position 1,998,152 of record NW_015091083.1, on the reverse strand, counting down.
ATTATAGCATTCTTATCTTAGCTATTTTCCCCTTGATCCTTCTGTTCCTTTATTAAACTGCAGGAACATAGTTATGTGTGGTGGAATTCTAGTCATACAGCAAGTCATCTGTGTGATTCTTAAACTCATTAGCTTCCAAGGCACAAATGCAAACTAGACATTCTTACAATGAGAGTGTAAAGCTCCAGCACACAGAACATGGAGGTTTGCAATAGTTGTTCCCTGGCTGACAATGTTTTGAAAAGCAGCCCAGCAGATACAGCTTACCTAGGAAGCTGACCTGCCTACAGGTTAGTAAATAGCCCAGAGAGCCATGTATATTCTATTTCTTTAGGTCCTGGAAAACTTGTTTGCGAAACATGTTGATGATCTGTATTTCCAGTCACCTTCCCTTATCTGTTCTCCACTCTTTATGGGGTTTGACTTGTGCTTTAGATACGCATGGGTAGAACTTGTGCTTAGTGTACGACCACAAAACTGAACAGAATTACACTGAATTGAACTATTCAGTCAAAAATAGGGACAAAGTTCACTGGATGCTTACGTCACTTCAAAGAATCAGTCAGACAGCACAAAAGTACTTGTGCACTGCTTGGTTTACTTTCTGCTGCCCATCCTGATAGGAGCTGAAGTTAATGTTGATAAATAGGTTAGTCAAACATTTTGCTTTCTGTAACAATTTTTATTACTCATTGGAATGGTTTGATAAACATGAGGTCATTAAACATGACTAAATACTTCAATTTCTCCATAAACTGAAAAATGTTATTTTGCTTTTCTTAGCTATTTACCCACAGAGCCAATCTTTCACCTGCTTATATTTAGGTGAAGAGTACCACAAACTTTGCTGCCTCCTGCACCAAGTGTAAACCACTTTTTCCAGACTTGCTTTGCTTTTATATATGGAGATACATCGATGTATCAGGAAATACTAAATTATAATAAAGTAAAGGCAATACATTTTGCCAAATAAGTGATGAAGAAAGACAAACATGACAAATTGTTTGTTCTGGAGGGGGCTTCCTCATGTAGGAGCAGAATAATACAGAATAAATACAAACAGTAGAACAGAAGGCTACAGAATAAAACAACCCCCAAACTAGCCTATGAATCTGGCTCTATACTCAGCCTCGGCTCGCCCCTCGGCTGGGGCTCTCTACTACTTGCTCGCAGATTGCACATAAATTATGTTTTATTATGGCTGGAGATAAAGATAAGAAAATTCAACAGAAAAAGTACAAAGGTGGATCTTAGTTTGATTGCTGTGACTATGGTGTTCAATAGGGAATCCTTTATCTGGCTTAGTTTGGAAATAGGTGTGGCACTGGTGTAAGATGACAAGAGAAGCTTGATGGGGGCAGGGTTGATCTGATCCAAATTTCCTGTATTTTCTGGGATGTATTCTGAAATATAGAGAAGTGAATCACAAAGCACTAGGCAGAAGGAAAGAATATGATGTCCTCACACAGCTGTGCTCATCACTAAAGAAGACATATCTGAGTAAGCATGACAATAAATAAGGAAAATGTGCTAAGGAAGTGTGGATGTGCTTCAGTCACCTACGGATGAACTGCTAGCATTTGAAGGGAAAAGACTACTACATAACCAACAGCACTCCTAGAGAGTGTTGTGATGCTTTGGGGCTTTATTTTATTTGTTCAAAAGCTGTCATGAAAATGGAAGGAGAATCTTTTAATCCACTGATCTGGAGGCATGTAGTCTCTTCCTGTGTATTTTTTCATTCTCTCTAAAATGGCAAAATCATATGAAATAAAGGGAAGTTCCTTCTCCTTACCCCCACCTGCACAGACTGGATTCTGCATGGCCTTCCAAGTGCTCTGCTTATCTTGAATGACGAATACCATTAAGGAACTCATGCTTTGTCCCTGAAGTAGTGTAACAAGGAATTGAACTCACTGCCTTCACTTTAGGCTTGATCTCTAAATAGCAGTTCAATCTATGGACACAGTCAGAGAATTACTGTAAGGAACATTATTGGTACACTAGAAATCTAGCAAATAGTTACAAATAATACCATTGTCCTTGCAGACCTGTGTGGGTAGCAAACAAACAGTTCTATTTCCATCCAGTAGATGGCAATAGGAAACAGCACATACAGTATCTGTCGCCCGATGAGCAAAAAAATCTGCAGTACAAACCTCTTTGGTTATGCCTCGCCTTTGAAACTGCTAAGGAAAACCGGAATATTTTAAATATTTTATAATGGACATAGCAGTGTCTTCCAAAAAGACAGATCCTTCACTCTGAACAAACCAACTTCTAAATAACCTTTCAAATAATCTCTAAGTAAAACCCTACTTTTTGCTAGAAATGATGCTGTGTATTTTCAGGCCAGAGAGTTTTCTTTCTCAAAGTTTTGCAGAGTTTAGGGAGTGTCACAAACACAACCACTATTAGGTTGCAACATTCACTGTGGCTTTTTCTAATATACAGTGACCTTCAGTATTGTTTTTTTGACTTGTTCCCTTACCTTAGAAAACTTCCAGCTACGTACTTTCCTTTCAAAGCTTGGCCAGACTCCATTTTGCTACTGTTAACATAACCTCAGGTACATGCAGTGAGTCTTGTAAGTAATGTCCTTAGCACCTGGGATGTCATCCACCTTCTTACATCCGGGATGGTATCAGGAGATCCATAGTCCTCACCCAGCATGACTGTAAAGGACAAAGCCAGGAGTCATAAATATGCAAATTAAGAGAAAAGAAGTGAATCATCATAAGGGAAATGAAAACCAGGAGATCTAAAAATCTGTGGGTGGGACAGATCTGTCCCTTGCTGTGAATGTTCATACCAAATAGTCTCTCAACATGTTTTTCTGAGAGCAGGATTCCCTACAGCCTTGCCTGGAAGGACCATCTCATCTATATGCCACAGCAGTACTACTTATTTTGCTCTTACTGGTCAATATGTATTAACAATAACTTGGAGAGACAATTAATTCCTTGGAACATGCTGTCTTGAGTACGCAGATGTCACTAAATTTCTTTTGGACTCTTCTGCCAAAGACGCTCAGGCACTTCTTTTACAAAATCTCAATGGGGTCTACCCGTGGTTACTTGATTATAAATTTAACTTTTCCTGAAAAACTTAGGTACCTGCTAAGTTTATGGACATTTTAGTCAGCAGCATATTAGACCTATACCTATCCACTTCTCAACGGACATTGATTAAGTGCTTGTGTACACTTGGTCCCCTAGTCATCTCTTCGGTGGTAATGTTACAATAGGTAAGATTATCTCAAGTGTACAAAACAGTAATACCAGACACTGGGACCATAACCCAAGCCATGGAGAATTCTTGCATCAGATCTGGGGAAGTTAGGCGGGTTTCACCACCTGAAAAATTGTCATTGTGTCATTTCTTAAGCAATAATATATTACTTACTGGTTAAATGACACAAGTGTTTATAAGGAGGCTGTAAAGTCTAGCTAGTTTGACAGAGCACTGGAAAGGTACACTTGTTTTATTTTGATTTATAAACTCTAAGCAAAACCTGTGACGTATTCTGAGTGATCATTTTGCAATTCCTTAATCAATGAATTAGAACCAAAATGCTTGTCTCCAGCAAAATTAATACACTAAAAGTGAACAATGAGTTTGAAAAATGATGCTGTTTAGGAGAAGAGGGGCATATTTATTTTCCCAAAACATCTTTCTGCTGTTGCAATTACAGACACACACCATATGTTCTCTGATAGGTCTGACAGCCACGGGATGGTCTGATAACTCTGTTGACAACTCCGTTGTCAAGTGAGGTTAGTAGTATCCATTTTATCTGGTTAAAAAACACAGGGCAAGACACAGCAACTCACTCTGTTCTAATATCTGTTAATTGCTACTGTATCTTCATGAGAAAGTATTTAAGAATGGATAAAGATCAAGCCAGATCAAAGTCTGAGACATTACTGTGATGGAAGGGCTTGGTGTTACTCAGTGTAACAACTGTGGCTGAGATGGCTGACTCATAACAATGAGGGCTTGGGAGACAGGAGTAGTCTGCAACTTGTAAGAAAAGGAGGATGTGGCAAGGCATGGGCCAGTAATGTGCACTATATAGTTTCACAACTTTTTGTTCTTGACAAAAAAATCCTATACCCTTTTGGACACTGCATTTTGTAACGACCTTCACTTCCTGCATCATTTCATGGCAAGGTAAATGTGAGTCTGTGTGCACATGTGTAGGTGTGTGTACATTGTCGGGGCCCCGAGGATATCCTCTCTCCTGGGCTTCTGGCTGCCAGACATCTGGGCCTGCTTAGACACAGGGGCAAGTGTCCGGCCTTGAAACTAGCCGTTGGGGAATGTTGTGCTGCAAGGCTCCAGTGGGGCTCCCAGCTTTGCTTGGGATTAGCTTTTAAGATGACTACAGTTGCAGCCATGAGAGGCAGAATAACCTTACATCCTTAGCTGAAGAAACATGCTTAGCAGAGGAGATAGAGCACTTCAGCAATCAAAGAATAATTGCCTAGGTTGGAAGGGACCTTTCAGATCTAGTCCAACTGTCAACCTAAGACTGACAGAAGCCATCACTAAACCATGTCTCTAAGCAATATGTCTACCTGTCTTTTAAATACCACCAGGGATGGTGACTCAACCACTTCTCTGGGCAACCTGTTCCAATGCCTAATAACCCTTTCAGTATAAAAAAATTTCCTAATTTCCTAAGCAACCTCCTTACTCGGCTGGGGCTCTATACTACTTACTCGGCATCAGGCCCGCTGGGAACGAGTCACGGGATTACCTGTAAGGTTTACGTTAGCCAGCTAAATAGAACTAAGCCAGGTTTGGCTAAGTTGCAATCATTGCAGCTGTGATATGTACAAAACTCCTGGTAGAATGAGTGAATGCAGATTTGGTTTACTTTTCTAATATTTCAAAGGTAAAAAGCACCTGGAAGATAAAAAAAACCAAAAACATTTTAGGTTGCTTCTGTGCATAATGAAAAACATACAGACATGGTTTTTTTTCTTTTTAAGATTAATTACCTTATTGTAACTGTCCAAATAACATTCCTAACTGCTATGATTAAAATATGTCGATATAAATGCTACTGAATCTGGGGGTGTAGCTCGGTTTGTACTTGTGTATTCTTTTGTTTTCATTCTCCCCCTGCTAATATTAATAGATCTAAATCCCTCTTCTTTCTCTCCTCCTCCTCTTCGCTTTCTTCAAAGCCTTATGTTTTCTTCTGAAAGAATAACATCTTAAAATTGCATCATTAGGCACAGAACACTAGAAGGGAGAATTCTGATGAGGGGTGGGTGTTTGTTTTTTTTTTTTAAATTGGCATTGCATGATCTTAAGGGTAAGGGAGAGGCTTAGTGTGTAGTGTCCATGCTTCTGGATTTGGTCATATGTTTGTGTGCTTCGGAACCTTCAGCCACATCCTGGAAATTGCAGCAGGCAGGAGTGCGTGGCTGGGTGGGGCTGCCCACAAGGGAAAAATATATGAATCCCAACTCATACCAGTTCAAAAAAAAGAGACTTCTTACTGATACCACTGACAGGCCATGACCGCCTTTTGGGACGGAGCAATCTTCCTGCTGTTATCACACTGAAATCAAACAGAGCATCAAAGATTCAAGCTCTGATCTCTTGAAAGTGACCGGTCCATTAAAAATTTTAAAAGTACTCATTTGAAATGAGTACTTACTCGTTTGAAATGGGTATTTTTATGAGTCGCTGGGCCACTCTGCCCTAAGACTGACACTTCTGTTAGAATTACGTTCATGGTTTTGCATTTTTTTTAAAGGCTGTGATTACTTTTGCTGAGATGTATGGAGTACTTACTTCCTCCAGTAAATCCCAGTCGTTGCTGGAGCAGAGCGGGCCGGCTGGACCTTCCCGGGGAAGCCATCTTGGCTCCGCGGTTGCACCCCGAACAGGTTCCCCCCCACACCACACAGTGCTTCCCCAGGGTGCACCTTTCCTCCCTAGGGCTTCTCCTCCCAATCCCTGAAGCTTTCTTCCCCGGGACAGCTGGCAGGGCACGGGCACCTTGTTTCTCGGTAATTCCGGGTGTCGACCTCCCACAACCCCAGGCTCCCCCTACGACCTCCCCCTCAGGGGACCCTGCCCCGGGCTCCGCGCCAATCACACACAGCTCACAGACCCCGCCCCGGCCTATGGGTGCCCGCCCCGGCCTATGAGTGCCCGCCTCCCTTCCCGCCTCCGTTCCGCCAACACGGGCCGCGCCCTACGCTTCCTGCCCGGGCCCGCCCCCCTGCCGCCGGCAGCCAATGGGGAAGCGGGCGGCAAGCCCGGCTCCCGTAGGGTGCGTGAGGGAGCGGTTGCTGTCTCACTCCCTCCGTGCTCGTGCCCGCTCGCTTCAGCCCGGCCCGGCCTGCCCCGCCTGAGCGCCGGTAACCGCCATTCTCCCCGCAGGTGAGCGGGAGGGGGGGTCGGCAGCAGGCCCCGGGCAGGTTGTGGGGCGCAGGTCCGCCGTCACCGGCTTTCCCGGCGGGGCTCGGCTTAGCTCCGCCGCCTGCAGGTGGTGGGGTCCGGCGGTCCCAGGGGAGCGGGGTAGGGGGCAGCGACGGGCCGTGTTCCTCTGTGTCCGGCCGGTTCCCTGCGGGCTGCCGCTCCGCTCCCCGCCCTCCCGGCCGGGACGCTCCCGCAGCGCACAGCCTCCCGCCTTGCGGCTGAGGGAGGAGGAGGAGGATTGGGGTCAGGCGGACGGGCTCGGTTGGACTGGGTTTTTGGTTTTTTTTTTGCTCTAATTATTATTTTCATTAGGGCGAGGACGAAGTTGTGCGGTAAATGTCGGGGTGGTGGTTCCTAAGCGGGGCTTATCCTGGCTGGACGAAAGGGTGAAAAGGCAATAGAGGGCGGTGGGAGCGGGGCCGCTCCCGGGCGGTGCCGGCGGGGGCGGCAGGGTCCAGCCGGGCGGGTGCGGGAGCGGCCTGTAAAGGCAAGGTGCCCTTGGCATCCTGCTTGCGCTTGCCCCTGGCTTGAGGGTTAGTGTTACCGCCGCAGATAAGGGGAGGGGGGGGAGCTGTTGGAGGCGGGGGGAGCGGTGTTAGACGGGGAGGTTCACTAAATCCGCGCCGCGTACACGAAGAGGAGACGGGCGCCCCGCGGGTCGGTGGAGCTGCTGTGACCCATCAGCAGGGCGAGGCTCAGCCCTGAGCCCCGCACGGCTTGGCATCGGCGGTGGGGTCTTCGAGCGCGCGTAAACTCGCTAAATAAGTTATACCGTGTGTGTGAGAGAGACTAGTCCGTATGCCCGCGTGATTACGGGCTGTGAAACCCATAAAAAACGCAGTTGCTGCAAACTGCTCTTGAGACACAACATTTCCTCTCTGTGTGTATTTTGCTCGTGGCATAGCAGGTTTACTGGATGGGAATGCTAATTAGACTTGTTGCAAAAGGTAGATTAAGATTTTTGCGGCATCTTGGAGCTCCATTTTCTTGCCTTGTTTTCACACAACTAATACTTTGCATTATGTTTTCTGGTTTAAATAGAAAAATCAACCTAAAATATGACTCCATTTATACCAGATCTATAGTGGTGTTGATGGAACTGTAGCAGGAACCACCTTTTTTAGAAAGAGAAAAGTGCAAAGTGGGATCAAGACAAATATCTCATTCTTCTTCTTATCTGGCAATTTGTCAGCACTTGGAGGACAATTGTATTGAGACTCTGCAGTCTAGGGGACATTGCTGTACAGAAAACTACTTGCTTCCTCATCACGTGTTCGTAGGAGTGTAGCACCGAGAATGGGGAACATCTAATGCCTTCATTCACCTTTCCTTAAACAATCATGTCTGACCTCCTTCAATTTCTAGATGGACAAGCTTTTTTATGTGTTTTCTGACCATTGTGAACAGGTGTTAGATAAATAAAATAGTCTTCAGTAGTAATTAGCAGGTTATAGAGTACATCCATATACTGATATAAACTAATAATTACCAGTTTATAACAGCACAGGTGATATTGTAGGAAGGTACGATTAGTTTAGGAAATGTAACTACATGATTACACAGGTATCAGGCTCTGTCATAGCTGTGACTTGCTTTGAAAGGTAAGTTGATCTAAGGGCTCCTTAAAACTTTGTGGTGTTACAGCCTTGATTCAAGAACCTCTTCCAGGAAGAAAATATTATGCTTGGTTTAAAAAAAACAAAACTCCTGTCAACCAACTGAGGCTTTTTAGTGCTGAGAACCAGAACAGAAACTGTGAAGTTGCACAAGCCGAGTACACTCCTTTTTTCCTCTCGGAGCTTTGAGACACACTCCGCTGCCTTCACTCTTTGCGGTCCTTCTCTTTGCCCTTGGCAGGGCCTTCGCGGCCAGCGCCTAAAAACCTGCAGCGGTCGGGGGTACCGGTAGTCCCGGCTGGGGGGGGGACACACCGTGTCGTGTCGTGCCCCGCCCCCCCCCCCCCCCCCCCGGGCCCCGCCCGTGGGTGCCGCCGGCGCGCCG